>NC_091470.1:191370424-191577064 GCF_036971445.1 Narcine bancroftii
TCTCTCACCTGCTGAGCTGGAGGTTCCACTTGCTTGAAAAGGGCATCAAAAAATCACAGTGCCCAACAGCAGAGTGAGCTGCCTCAATGACCATCACCCAGTTACACTCACATTTACTGTGACAAAATGTTTTTTTTGAGATAGGTATGTGGTAATTCTGGCCATGACCAAGGAAAAGTCTGGACCACTGCAATTCGCCTACCATCACAAATCACTCCATAGTAGATGCAGTATCACTGGCTCTCCCCCCCTTCTTCTGGATCAGCTTGACAACACCAACTCATAACATGCAGCTGATCTTCATCAACTACAGCTCACCCTTCAACATCATTATTCCCTCATTGCTGGTCAACAATCTCAACTCCAGGCCTCTGCATTCACCTCTGCCACTGGATCCTTAACTTCCTAATCGGAAGACTAGTCAGCATGAATTGGAAACAAATTCTCCTCCTCACTGATTATTAACACAAGTGCACCCCAAGGATACGTGCTTAGCCCACTGCTCTACCCATTATACACCCACGACTGTGTGGCCAGGCACAATTCCAATGCTATCTGCAAATTTGCCAACGACATGGACATTTGTCAGCAGAATGACAACATACAAGGAGAGAGATCAACTCATCGAAAGGTGTCACAACAACCTCGCGCTCAACGTCAGCAAAACCAACTAGATGAATTGTGGTCTTCAGGAGGAAATCAGGAGAACGTGATCTATCCTCATAGAGGGGTCAGCAATGGAGAGGGTCAAGAACTTCAAATTCCTGGAGTTGATATCTGAAAATCTGTCCTCGAGCCTCCATGTCGATGCAATCACAAAGAAGGCTCACCAGTATATATTTTTGTGAGGTGTCTGAGGGGATTCGGTATGTCACCGAAGCCACTTGCAAATTTCTACATTTGGACCGTGGAGAGCATTCTGGCTGGTTGCATCTGGTATGGAGATGCCAACACTCAGGACAGGAAAACCTCCAGAGGGCTATTAACTCAGCCTGTGACAATCACAAGCACCAGACCTTCACTCCATTGAGGACATCTACACGAGGTGATGTGTAAAGAAATTTAAAAAAGCAGCCTCTATTCTCAAAGACCCCCCACCACCCAGGCCATGCCCTCTTCACTCTGCTACCATCAGAAATCTAAAGACGAGCACTTAGTGGCACAAGGACAGCTTCTTCCCTTCTGCCATCAGATTTCTGAATGAACCGCAGACTCACTTTGCTTTTGTTCTTGCAGAATTTTTATTTATTTTTTTAAGGTGGTTCATATGAATGTTTGCACTGTGAAGCTGCCACAAAACAATGAATTTTGAGACATGTTCATAACAATAAATTCAGATTCACCATTAAGAATCCACCATTAACCATGAACTCCTGCCTTTAGTTTTTTTCTTACACTTTACACACATCACATTCAACTCCATCTGCTACTTCTCTGCCAAGCGCTGCATCCAGTCACCCTCACACAGGCACACACCAGGAACTTAACTAGATCCCAGCCATCCCAACCAATGGTGTGTCTACTTGCTGACACGCTGACTGGCATTTTATTATAAATTTAACTAATTTAAACTCCCGAACCATCCCCCTAACCCACAGGAAAGAATTACCAGAATTTAACCAAAACAAACGTCAGGGTAGGTACGAGGTGAGGGGTTGTAATCTACGCAAGTGGACAGAAGACAGAGTCACCTCTGAACAAAGACCTGTATCAAAGAGGCAGGGAAGTCCATGGACCAATGCTAGATAATAAAATTAGTACACATGGGATGGCACAGCTGTTGTAACCCAAACTGCCTAGTTTTGGGCACAGTGTGGACCGCCAGATGGCAATATGCAGGGTGTCCCCAGGATTAAGACACCCCATCCCCTCCCAAGTGATCGTGCACCCAATGCCACAACAGGAATAAAGTACCATCTCCACCCACCCTCCACCCTTGATCCCCGCACTCCCACGCCTCAGGATCCCACGCCCACCCCCTCCAAAGAGATCTTCTGCCCCCATGACCCAAAGGCATGCAGTGCAACCTCCACCCACCTTACCCCCTCCACCAAGGATCTCCCCCCACCTCCAGGGATCCATTCCCCCCCCCCCACCTGGACCCAGTGCCCAGTCCCCCCCCCCCACCCCAGGGACCTGACACCCCCTTCCCCGTTGGGATCTTGCGCCCCCTTCCCTTCCTCAACCCCGGAATCTGGAGCCCCCACCCCCCCCCCCCATCCGATGTCCGTCCCCCTCATCTTCATTTTCCCTCCAAACGCTGGGATCCGGTGCCCCTCCTTTTCACTCGCCGCCCCTCTCCCCTATATGGATCCGCCGCCCCCCCCCCTCTCCCGGGGACCGGCCCGTCACGCCGGTAAGACAGGACTCCCGTCCATGCGGTGGCTGGTGCCCGGGACCGGCGGGCGGACAGCGCCGGGAGTCGGGGAGAGGTTGCACCCCGCCGACGGCTTGCAGGCCCGATGCTCGAGCGCGCGGGGGTGAGAAGGGTCCCGGGGATGTTCTCACCTCTCCGCGGCAGCACCTCTCGTTCATAGATGGGAATGTTGTTCCACACACGCCCAACATGTCCTGGTAAACCGCCTCCGGATCCTCCTTGTTCCAGCGGTCCACGTTGCTCTGCATCCACTCCTTCACCACCACAAACCTCCTTAGGACGGGGTCTAAGTACCAGATCACCTCACCGTCGTAGATCGATTTTCTGACGAAGGTCCATTCCCCACGGCGCTGCTGTTGAACTCACAGCCCTGAATAATGAGTCAACGAGTGAGCTCCTGGGTGGGAGGGAGACAGGACACAGAGTCACCCCCGCCCCACTCTGGGCATCCCCTCTCCAGCATCAGGCCCGCAGGCTGCAGCCCCCGCCCTCATTCCAGTTCCCACCCCACACCGTCCATCCCCCCGCAAGGCTGGAACCTCGGATATATCCGCAGTCCCGCCCCTTCCCTCTTTAATCGCCCCCTTTCCTACCTGGGCCTTTGCCTCCCTCCCCCCCTCCCCCCCCCTCCCCCCCCTCCCTCCCCCCTCCTCTCCCCCTCCCCCCCCTCCCCCCCTCCCCCCTCCCCCTCCCCCCCTCCCCCCCTCCCCCCTCCACCTCCCCCTCCCCCTCCCCTCCCCCCCTCCCCCCTCCTCCCTCCTCCCCCCCTCCTCCCTCCCCCCTCCTCCCTCCCCCCCTCCTCCTCCCCCCCTCCTCCCTCCCCCCTCTCCCTCCCCCCCCTCCTCCCTCCCCCCCCTCCTCCTCCCCCCCCTCCTCCCTCCCCCCCCTCCTCCCTCCCTCCCCCCTCCTCCCCCCTCCTCCCTCCCCCTCCCCCCCTCCTGGCAGTTCATTACCAACAGTATCCAAAACTGTACTTTTGAGGCCACAGGATACCCTGCACTGACTACATGTTCCTTTGTGACAGAGGCTCCGCTACTGGTTTCCTGCCTCCAGGTGCAACTGCCCATCATTCCCTTTGCCTCCTGAATGATCTGCTGCACAGTTCCCCCAACTCTGGAGAACTGCAGTTGGGTGCACTTGTACTGTCCCAGATTTCCCACATCCTGGAAGAGGAGCACACTACTGCCCTGGCTGCCATTCCCTCAGCTCAGACTGTACGATAAGTAAACACTACCCAAAACTCGCCTGTTCCTTTTTCCTCAGGAGGCACCATCATTGCCATCACTTCCTCACCATCTGCTCTCCAAAGCCTTGACCTAAAGATTCAAAGTCCAATCTGGACACTAGCTGCTCCAACAATGGTCACTCCCTTTGTTAATGCAAATCTGCATTCATCAAAGAGGTGGGCAACAGCCTCTACTTCACCGCAATCATCCCGCAGACTGTGTGTGGAAGGTGATGTTCCAGTCATGCAGGAAGGATCTCACTGGGAGGCCCCTTCTCTCTACCAGCCCAGCAAAGTCCTGGTGCTTGATAGTGAGCCCTGGCAATGAGGAATTCTACAAGATGTCCTGGAGAGTCTGCTCTGGGAACCATCCCACCAGGTCCATCAAGACTTCATCTCTCAGTTTCTGCAGGATGAACCATGCTGACCACTGCCTGGTGGCCTTGTGGTCAAAGTTGTTGTTCTGGAAAAACATTTCCAAATCATAGGTGGGGCCAGGCCTATCCTTTGCAATGCCACTTGGTGCCTTCATACTTTGGATCCTTGTACAGCCCAATTCATATGAATACAAAGGTAGTCATCAGGATGAGGGCCAAGTTGGGTACAACCTTGTCACCATTTTCTGGTGCCTTCAGACCCAATTCATTCTGGACACCCTTATGAATCAGAAACCTGCTCTGGTAAATGCCAGGGTGGAGATTCAGGAGATGGGCCACCTGCATCACTTACAGCAGCACTGGGAGCACCTCCCACCTGATGACCAGGTTCTTTGCCATTATTGAGAGGGAGTGCTAAGCCCACGGTCCCAAATTTTGGTGGACTTTTGTGATCCACTCCAACCAATCTTTGCTGAGCGCCTTAGTGGACCGCTCAGGCCAGTTACCAAAAAAGTATTGCCTCAGTTTGCTTTGAGCTTACCTTGGTGCACGTAAACTCAAACTGCCCACATATGCTGGTCAGTCTCCAGACCAATCGTATATCCAAAGATAGAAATGTCGTACATGTACAGGGAGGCCTTAACCCGAGTGCCTCCACTGTCCAGCAAACATTACTCCTCTTTTGTCCTCATCCTTCCTGATGGATTCATCAAAGGCCTCTATCCAGCACCCAAATAAGCCTTGCCCACCTCCGGACTTGATAGAGAAGCTGTCTGTTTCCCACCTATTGATTTGGACTGCACTACAGATATTTGTGTGGAACAGTTTAATCCAATTCCAAATTCCTTCCCCAAAGCCCATTTTGGATAACTCATTCACATTGTGTATGTGTGTGACATCTAGTCAAAAGCCCTCTCCTAGTCTAAGTTGACCAGGCAGGAATCCACTCCCCTCCCTGCACGTAGGCAATGGTATCCTTGAGGAGCATATCAGAGATCTTCCTGCCCAGGACCATGCAGGGCAGGTCTGGGTGGATACCTACCCCAGGTCAGACTTGACGATTCATAATGGCCCTGGACAAGACTTTGTCATCAATATTTAGCAATGATATGGGTTTCCATTTCCTGATATACTCCTCCTTCTGCCACCTGTTTGAAGATTAGGATGATGATGCCCTTTTTCATGGGAGTCAGACATACTTCCTGCCAGAGGAGCATAGCATTGTACACTTCCAGCCAGTCTGGGCCCACCCAGTCCCACAGACCCATGTACAACTCAGCCAGAGTTTTACTTGATCCAAATGAATGGATGGAGTCTCGCAGCTCCCCCAGAGTAATTGACGGATCAAACAAGTTCCTTGTACTGTCATGCAAGACTTCTATGATAGAGAACAGGATGTTTTGGGAGGCCATTCTGTCTATCAACATAAAAGGATCTGCAGCTCCATGCTGAGGTTCTTCCTGTCCCGGCTGGTGTGAAGGATAAGCTTGGCCCTGTTGCTGTGCAAAGTCCCAGTCAGCTGGACTTCACCTCACCACCTATCCTTCATGGAAATGTTTTTCCAGACAAAATTTTGAGCACAAGTCCATCAGGCAGTGGTCAGCATGGAACATCCTGCAGAAAATGAGAGACACACAAAGCCTCATTGCCAGGACTTGGCCTGGCTGGCACTGAGGATATCCCAGTCAAATCCTCCTGTACAATTGGAACATCACCATCCACACACATTGTCTCCAAGATGACTGCAGTTCAGCAGAGACAGTAACTCATCTCTTTGCACAATGCATATTCAGCATATGGAGAATGCAAGGGTTCTTGTCACAGTTCATCCCCAGTGGCAGCAGGACAGAGGACTCTCCAATCTACATGCTGTTGCCGGGGACACACACAGAGTCCAACTTCTAGAACTGCTGGAAGACCATTAACTGGGTGAAAGATTCACTTTAGGAGTACGTGCTGAGGTTTGCTGCTGACAACGAGATGGCACTGTGCGTGTGTGGTGGGGCGGGGGGCGCGGAAAGATAGAAAGGTCCACAGTCTCGAGTCCTCCCATTATTGGGCAGTAAGGGGGAAGTTCCTCAAACTGGGATTTTTTGTGGGGATGGGGTCACAAGTAACAAGATGGCGATTATGCTGAAAATAGAGAACATGTAATAATGATGGGAACATGATACTAAGGGTGGGAAGCAACTTAGAAAAGTTTTGTTTTGTAAATAAAGTCTATTTTGGAGAAACCACCTGAAAGCTCAATAAATTGGACTAAAAAAAGAGAACTTCCCTCTTGCCAGGTGCCGAGAACCAAGAGCTGGTCTCAAAGTGAAGAGAGAAAACTTTCTTTACGTAGCCGCTGGTGAATCACCCGAAATACAATTTGATTAAATTGCGGCCATAAACCGAAGAGGTGAAACGTCCAAGCCACACACTGAAGTGCATCACATATTTTCCAACTCACGGGACCGAGCCGACGATTCGCCCGCAGGACTTGGCCGATCCTTTCCCACTGAACCCATCACATCGGTCCGGACCTCAGGCTCACCCAGCCCCAGGGATGGAAGTGGAGCCGCTGAGAGCCGGCGGGACACTGGGACAGGGGCACAGAGGCGACGGGACCCCGGGACTCACCGACTCCGACCTCCCGCTGTCCACGGAGATGCGCGGAGCAGAGGAGCAGGGACACCCGAAACCACGAAGCGCCGAACGGAGCTGTCCATTCCCTCATTATCGCTCGCTGGTCACACAGGGAACTGCGACGCTCTCTTCCGACCCGCTTTAAATATAGGGCGCCGAATGCACCAATCACAACCGGCAAAAAGGGAACCAATCATGAACGGGCAAGGCGGGCAGGGAGGAGCCAATCACAAGCGGGAATTGGGGAACCAACCACAAAGTTGAAGGAAGGAGTTTCTGGGCAGACCAGAGCGCTAGATGGAGGCGCTTGGAGCAATTACGGAGGTGCTGGGGGGAGATGGGGAGCTGCCCACTGGCTGCCTGTGGTATCAAGGCTCTGTGGGTCTGGGTGGGGCCGGACCATGAGGAAGGGCATTAACGCTCTCCTCTGCACACAGAATGGGGAGGAGGATATCAGGAATTGGACCACCATATCAGTGTTAAATATTGATTACAAATTCCTCCACTGCCCTCCATAACATGATGACCCTCCACTACACATGTCCAGTATAGAAATGAAGAGAGTGTCATCAAGATCCTCGTAGTTCAATTAACTATTCAGCACATCTCTGTATACGCTTATCTTTGTGAGGTTTTTCAGTTGGTTGTTTTTCCAGACTCTTTTGTGTAGTCTTCCAAAGGCACTATTTGCCTTGGCGAGTCTGTTGTCTATCTCATTGTCGATCCTTGCATCTGCTGAAATGGTGCAGCCGAGATAGGTAAACTGGTTGACCGTTTTGAGTTTTGTGTGCCCGATGGAGATGTGGGGGGGCTGGTAGTCATGGTGGGGAGCTGGCTGATGGAGGACCTTAGTTTTCTTCAGGCTGACTTCCAGGCCAAACATTTTGGCAGTTTCCGCAAAGCAGGACGTCAAGCGCTGAAGAGCTGGCTCTGAATGGGCAACTAAAGCAGCATCGTCTGCAAAGAGTAGTTCACGGACAAGTTTCTCTTGTGTCTTGGTGTGAGCTTGCAGGCGCCTCAGATTGAAGAGACTGCCATCCGTGCGGTACCGGATGTAAACAGCGTCTTCATTGTTGGGGTCTTTCATGGCTTGGTTCAGCATCATGCTGAAGAAGATTGAAAAGAGGGTTGGTGCGAGAACACAGCCTTGCTTCACGCCATTGTTAATGGAGAAGGGTTCAGAGAGCTCATTGCTGTATCTGACCCGACCTTATTGGTTTTCGTGCAGTTGGATAATCATGTTGAGGAACTTTGGAGGACATCCGATGCGCTCTAATATTTGCCAAAGCCCTTTCCTGCTCACGGTGTCGAAGGCTTTGGTGAGGTCAACAAAGGTGATGTAGAGTTCTTTGTTTTGTTCTCTGCACTTTTCTTGGAGCTGTCTGAGGGCAAAGACCATGTCAGTAGTTCCTCTGTTTGCGCGAAAGCCGCACTGTGATTCTGGGAGAATATTCTCGGCGACACTAGGTATTATTCTATTTAGTAGAATCCTAGCGAAGATTTTGCCTGCAATGGAGAGCAACGTGATTCCCCTGTAGTTTGAGCAGTCTGATTTCTCGCCTTTGTTTTTGTACAGGGTGATGATGGTGGCATCACGAAGATCCTGAGGCAGTTTTCCTTGGTCCCAACAAAGCTTGAAAAACTCATGCAGTTTGTCATACCCACACTCCTGTTCGGCTCCAAATTATGGGTCCTCTACCGGCATCACCTACGGCTCCTAGAACGCTTCCACCAGCGTTGTCTCCGCTCCATCCTCAACATCCATTGGAGTGCTTTCATCCCTAACGTCGAAGTATTCGAGATGGCAGAGGTCGACAGCATCGAGTCCACGCTGCTGAAGATCCAGCTGCGCTGGATGGGTCACGTCTCCAGAATGGAGGACCATCGCCTTCCCAAGATCGTGTTCTATGGCGAGCTCTCCACTGGCCACCGTGACAGAGGTGCACCAAAGAAAAGGTACAAGGACTGCCTAAAGAAATCTCTTGGTGCCTGCCACATTGACCACCGCCAGTGGGCTGATATCGCCTCAAACCGTGCATCTTGGCGCCTCACAGTTGGGCGGGCAGCAACCTCCTTTGAAGAAGACCGCAGAGCCCACCTCACTGACAAAAGGCAAAGGAGGAAAAACCCAACACCCAACCCCAACCAACCAATTTTCCCCTGCAGCCGCTGCAACCGTGTCTGCCTGTCCCGCATCGGACTTGTCAGCCACTAACGAGCCTGCAGCTGACGTGGACTTTTACCCCCTCCATAAATCTTCGTCCGCGAAGCCAAGCCAAAGATTCAGGACATGCAACATTCCTCACTTCCTGAGTGGATAAGGCGACCGGCCACATCATGTCAGCTTTCTACAGAAGCTCTACCTAGTGTCTTGGCTGCCTACATCACAGGTTGATGTAGGAAATTGGACCATAAGAGCAATGGAGAGGATCACTGGGGGTCTCCCTCCCCCCATCGACATGATTCATTGGGATTATTTTATGAAGAGGGTGCGCAGAATCATTGAGGACTACCACCACCCCACACACAGTATTTATTTTTATTTTAAATTTAGACACAGTGTAGTGTTTTTCCTACATGAGTGTGGAAAAGAATGACACACTCACCAATGTTTTGGAAAAAGACTGGTTTGTGGCTCTGACTATTGCACTTATATGGCCCTCTGGTGCTGACGTCAGGGCCCTATGTCATCGGAGCACCGGCCTGGGATTGGTCGATGTTCCCGCCAGAGTTCCCCATCTTCCCTTCATACAGAAGTCACCTGAGATGAAGGACGGTGTCTCCCCCAGGTCTGTGCGATCACCGCGGTCTCCATGCACAGACTGCTACACAACCCCATCACCCCCCCCCCAGAACCGGCAATTGGGCCATTGCCTATAGCCTTGGGTGGCCTGGCCCTGTGTCATGGGGACCAGCTCATCATGGTCCAGCTATGCCAATTTCAAGCAATCAACTGTAAAAGTATCCTCCTTACCACTGATATCGAGGACAAAGGTGGAACCATTGTCCCTAATGACCTTGTAGAGCCCTTTGTAGGGTTGTTATAGGGGTGGCCAATGTGCACCCCTTCTCATGAATGCATACTGACGTCTAAATCCCTGGGGACATTCTGTTTGGGCTCGCCATATGGTGGAGGTTGCTGTGGGACCAGGAATCCCAGTTTTTACCGCAGGTTCTTGAGGGTTGCTGCGGGGTCTTCCAAGCGTTTATCATAGCCAGGAACTCCCTGGGGATGATCAAAGGCATGCCGTAGACCATCTCCACCTCCGACACATTGAGTCCCCAATAGGACTTCCATCCAATTAGGACCCTTGAGCCGGGCCATCAAAGCAGCCTCGAGATGCTGTGGAAGTGCTCCACCAACTCACTAGGGTTAGGGTTAGGGCCAGAGGGTGATATGCCATGGTGTGGTAGAGCTGTGGCCCCAGAAAGTTAGACAACACTGCCCAGAGCTCAGAGGTGAATTATGCCCCCCTCCCTATCCGAGGTTAGGTCCTCTGGGCCCAGAATCAGAACACCCATGTGTCAATGAGTGCCATGGAGCAGGTTTCTATGGTGGTATCAGCCAGTGGGACTGCCTCAGGCCACCTCATGGAGCAGTCAGCTGTGGTCAAGAGGTATCTCACCCCATGTTAATGGCCCCACTATATCACAGATGTGACTGAACCTGTGACACGCTGGTTCAGGGGTCTGTGTGGGCACTCTCGTGTTAATCTGCACTTTAGATGACTGACGTTTCATGCAGGATTTTGCCAACTGCCTGACCTGTTTATGGAGGCCATGCCAGACAAACCTGTTGGCCACCATTTTGACTGTGGTGTGGATTGCGGGGTGCACCAGGTTGTGGATGGCGTCAAAAATCTGGCATCTCCATGCAGCCAGAACAATGGGGCTGGGGCTGCCATTAAAAACATCGCACAGCAGTGTCAGGTTATCTGGACCAACAGAGACGTCCTCCCCCAGAGGTAGAATCTGAAAAGTTCTGGTGTGCACCAAGTGCTGTCCCTTGAGGACAGTAAGTAGGCAGTGGCATGAAGGAAGTTGGCCCCAGGAGCAGTTGTGCCACTGCTGTGAGGGTAAAGGTCTGTTTAAAGTGGCTCTGGCCGAAACGAAGGGGGATGGTGCAGGTACCAAAAGTCCAAATGGAGGAGCTGTTGACTGTCCTCAGTGTTGGGCCCTGCTTGCCGTTGCAGGTGTCAAGGCCTGCAGGGGGAAGAATGCTTATCTCAGTGCCATTGTCAACCAGGAAACGCCTGCCCGACAGTTCCAGATGGAGAGGAGGCTATCATGTGGGCCAACAGGCATGCAATTATCAATAGTTGGCCAGGGCATTTCCCAGTAACATGCAGGGTGGGTGGCATCGACAGGCCTCTGCACCCCATGGCTGATAATAGCATTGCTGTCCCGGGGAATTAACTTGCCTCTCTGCTCGTCTTGGTCTCGCAGGTGGCTGTTTGTTGGGCTTGCTGATGTGGTCTAAAACAGGACTGGTGTCCTTCTTCGCTCTCCAGAGCATGTTCACCCAGGCCACGACCCTCCTGATACACTCTATCAATAAATCCCAAGTCAGAGAGAGGGAAACAATGGACTTTAATACTCTTTAGATTGTAGCTGGCCTGATTCCATGTGCTCGAATCAAGGACAGGGGGAGAGAAGTCGACCTTTATTGCCGTGTCACAAGTGGAGGAGTTGCTAGGGAGTGGGTCATCAGTGGGTGGGCCAGCTATCCATACACAGTCATACATACATATCACCACATTCACCCTCTCTTTAAAAACAAAACCCCACCGGGTTAAAATTCTAAAGGCTTAGCTGGTCGGGTGATCTCCTCCACCTCTGTGACCTGCGCAGTTCCACTTGTGTAGTACTGGTCAGTTCCATTGCTGGTCATGTGTCCTGAGGCTGGGAGGGAGGGCAGTCTCTGTAGGAAGTGGGGCTTGGTTGTGCTTGGGGGCAATTGTGGTGGTTGGAGCAGCTGGAAGGGGGTCCAGGGCATGTGGTGTGGGGGCCCTGGGTGCGTCACTAACCTACACCGAACCCCTGATGGGGGTAATGGGGGTGTAGGTAGGATTTGGGTTGAATGGGGTAGGAAGTGGGTAAGGATCTCCAGCACACGCCAAGTCCCAGTCAGGGACTCTGTCCTCATGGCTGTCGGAGTACATCACAGGCATCCTGGGGGTTGGTATGCAAAAGCTGCATCTCTTCAACCAATGGATCGGTCTTATGGCCTCTCACGTGTTTCCGCAGCAGGACAAGTCCCGGAGATGAGAGCCAGAGGAGCAGTGTGGTTCCGGTCGCCAACCTCCTGGGGAAGGAAAACATGTATTCATGTGGGGTCACATTGGTAGCGGTGCATAGGAGAGATCAGATGGCTTGGAGTGCTTCTGGCAGGACTTCCTGCCAATGGAATATTGCCAGGCCTTTTGACTTAAGGGCCAAGAGGACCACCTTCCAAACTGTGGTGCTTTTTCTCTCTACCTGGCCATTCCCCCTGGGGTTGTAGCTTGTGGTTATGTCTCTAGCCAACAGGTACTGCTGCAACTCATTGCTCATCAAAGAGGACCCCCAATCACTGTGGATATAGTTTGGGTAACCAAAGAGGGTGAATATGCTGTGGAGTGCCTTAATGACAGTGGCTGAGGTCATGTCAGAATGGGATGGCAAAAGGGAACCTGGAGTATTCGTTGATGACATTAAGGAAGTAGACATTCCTGTTGGATGAGGGTAATCGATACTGAGTCGATCAAAGGGGCGTGTGGCTTTGATAAGGTGCAATTTGTCAGGCTGGAAGAACTACGGTTTACATTCTGTGCAGACCCGACAGTGTCTGATCAGAGACTTGACGTCCTCAATGGAATACGGGAAGTTCCGAGCTTTTATGAAGTGGAACAATCTTGTAACTCCGGGGTGGCAGAGGTAATTATGCAGGGACTGGAGGTGGCCAAGATGCGCATTGGCTCATGTCCCCCAGGATAGGACATCTGAGGGATCGTTGAGCTTGCCTGACCAGTATAGGATATCGTAGTTAGAGGTGGAGAACTTGATTCTCCACCTCAGAATTTTGTCATTTTTGATCTTACCTTGCAGTTTGGTGTTGAACAGCTCATTGGTCCATTAGCAGGGTAAATCTTTTTCCAGCCAGGTAATGACACCAGTGGGGTACTGCTTCAACAATTATCTATGCCTCCTACCCGACAGAGGAATGATGTATCTTGAGGCTGTGAAGGGTGTGGGATAAAATGCCACTGGCCTGCCTGCCTGGTTGAGAGTGGCTGCCAGTGCGAAGTCAGAGGCATTGCTTTCCACGGTACGCATCGTGGCTTAAGTGATGTCTCCCTTGATCTGGGTGAAAGCAGCCCGGGCTTCTGCCGATGAGGGGAAGGTTGTGGATTTTCCAGGGCGTAGGCTTTATCGACATAGTTGGGCCCCATTGGACATTATAGGAGAAGAACCCCAGGCATTTTTTTAGTGCCTTGAGGTTGTGTGGAATTGGGAGTTCTCTGAGGGGACGCATGTGGTCAGAGTTGGGGGCAATGGCACCATGTGCCACGATGCATCTGAGGAGGGCCATACGAGTTGTGCTAAATACACACGTCCTCGTTGTAGGTCAGATTGAGGGACTTAGCGGTGTGGAGGAATTTGGCAAGGTTCGCGTCGTGGCCCTGCTGATCGTGGCCGCAGATGGTGGCATTATCTAGGTAGGGGAATGTGGCCATCAGTTTGTTTGTCTACCATCTGGTCCGTTTCCCTCTGAAATAGAGAGACACCATTGGTGACTCCGAAGGGTCCCTGGAGGAAATGGAAGAGCCTGCCATCTGCTTCAAATGGTATACTGGTGGGCTCCTGGGAAAGGGGGGAGTTGATGATATGCCAACTTCAAGTCAATGGTGGAGAACACCCTATACTGGGCGATCTGAATTACTATGTCGGTGATCTGGGAGACGGGGTAAGTGTCCAGCTGCATGAAGCAGTTGATCATCTGGCTGTAGTTGATCACCATACTCCCACCCCTGACCACCAAGAACTATGACCCCCTCCGCCAGGAGTCTCTGCACCTCTGTACCCTGTCCTCAGCGATATAGCACCTGCTCTTTGTTGCAATGGGCTTGCAGTTCGGGTTCAGGTTCTCAAGGTGGAGAGGCTGCAGGTAGGAGCTGGCTGCCAGCGGGGAGGTCCATAAGGTGAGGGTTGTATACTGTTATGGGCAGTTGTGGTTATCTGGAAGCCATCGTCTCTCCTGAACTGGCTTCGGAAGTCAAGGCCCAGGAGGATGGATGCACAGAGCTGTGGCATTACAGTAAATTAAAGTTATCATAATGTTTGCCCTCCCCCCACCCCCCAACTGTTAACGAAGCAATGGATCTCAGCAGATTGGTCCTTTGCTGCCACTGAGATCATACCGCACATGGGTCTAACAGAGAAAGAGAGTCTGTTGGCAGTGCCCAGATGGATGAAGCTCTCTCTGCTCCCACTGTCAAATAGTCAGTTCTTTTCCTGTTTACCTCAATCGCCATCATCGAGTAGGCAATCAGGTGAGGGCTGCCTTGGTTCAATATGACGAATGCCAGAACTGGATCATCGTCACTGTCAGGAGGGGGGGGCAAATCAGTAAGATGGTGGCCCCATGTTGACCATGCTGCTATACTGGGTGAGGAGGAGGAGGAAGAAGGTGGAAGTGATGTCATCCTTCCATTCCTTCCAATCTACGCATTCTTCCTCCCTACCCTCTGTACTCTCATTCTGATTCCCATAAGCATTTGGGACTGGAAGTGATGTCAGGATTGATGGCCTTCCCCCAGGAGTGCACACAGCGCTGCTTGATTGGACTTGATTAGAGACATCCCTGACCCTGGCTCCTGGGAGGCAACATACCAAGCCCCGATCTCGTCAAGCAAACCTCCTATCTGCTCCTCTAACCAGCGAGTCCCCAACTACAAGAGCCCTTCTCTTTTCCCCCCTTCCCTTCTGAGACTCACTGATAATGTCCTCTCTTCCCACATCCAAAGCATGTGGCCTCCTTTGCCGGGCAGAGTCGTCAGGGGTCCTTCAGCTGGCCACAGCTGATTGCGGCAGCGACAATGGTAGGGTCGGGGCCTCCTTGCACGGAGGCAGTCTGTGACGCCAAATCCCAAAATAGCAATATCTGCAGCCCACACGTGGAGGACCCGTTTTTACCAGCAGCGATTGACTCAGCATTGCGTTGTGTCCTAGCAAGCTAGAGGGCTCTCGTCAGAGGCAGTCACTGATGGATGTAGTCGGACCTCACTCCAGACAGGCAGGCATCCTGAATCAACTCCTCCAGACACTGGTCTGCAGGGACCGGGGTCAAGATGTTGTCCCTGCAATCTCTTCCCAGGTCATGCAGGACTCAAAAGAACTCATCCATAGACTCACCAGGCTGCTGTTTCCTCGAGGCCAGGAGGCATCATCAGTAAACTTCATTCACCCGGGGTCGGAAGAGGCTGTGAAGTTCAGTCATTGCAGCTAGATAGGTCATGCAGCCTCTGATCGCCTGGTACGCTTGGCAGCCAATTCTCGCTCGCAGGACCTTGAGCCTCTTCTCATCTGAGTCCACTCGGTCCACTGTGACTTCCAGAAAGTTTGTGAAGCACTCGATCCACTGCTCATACTGATCAGCAGCTCCAGGCATCTGTGGATCGATGTCTAGCTTGTCAGGTGGCAGCAATTTGTCCATCCCATGTGGTAATTAAAGTGTATTGAATTGATCAGAAGGGAGGCAGTGATAGATAGGAGTTATGGAGAGGCTGTGATGGACAGGAGTGATGGGGAGGCGGTGATGGACAGGAGTGACGGGGAGGCGGTGATGGACAGGAGTGATGGGGAGGCGGTGATGGACAGGAGTGACAGGGAGGCAGTGATGGGGAGGTGGTCACCCCCAACAGTCAGGAGTCAGGGAAATGGGTGACTCCCTTTCCTCACAGGGGGGGGAGACAGGCAGAGAATGCCTGTGGCCATTCCCCTCAACAACAAGTATACTGTTTTGGTTACTGTTGGGGAGGGTGGGATTATGAAAACATATAGGATTATGAAGGGTATGGATAGGATAGATGTAGGAAGGTTTTTTGAGCTGGCCGGGGAAACTAAATCGAGAGGACCCAGTCTCAAGATTCGGGGTAGTAGATTTAGGACAGAGATAAGGAAAAATAGCTTTTCCCAGAGAGTAGTGAATGTTTGGAATTCTCTAACCAGGGAAGTGTTTAAGGCTGCTTCATTAAACATATTTAAAATTCGGTTAGATAAAATTTTACATGATAGAGGAATTAGGGGATATGGGGAGAAGGCAGATAGGTGGAGTTAGGTCATAAATTAGATCAGCCATGATCGTATTGAATGGTGGAGCAGGCTCGATGGGCCATTTTTGGCCTACTCCTGTTCCTACTTCCTATGTTCCTATGACAAGACATGAAGGTCAGGTCTGTAGCACAGGGGCTGGACCCTTGTCTCAGAAGGGAAGTGGGGGGAAAGAGAAGGGCTCTTGTAGTTGGGGAGCAGATAGGAGGTTTGCTGGATGAGATCAGGGCTCCCAGTTGGTATGTTGCCTCCAAGGTGCCAGGGTCAGGGATGTCTCTGATCGAGTCCCTGGCATTCTGGAGGGGAAGGGCAAGCAGCCAGAAGTCTTGGTCCACGAGGGGACCACTTACATAGTTAGAAGTGGAGATGAGGTCCTGAAAAGGGATTACATAGAGTTAGGGAAGAAGTTGAAAAACAGGACCTCAAGAGTGGCCATCTCGGGATTGCTGCCTGTGCCACACATTAGTGAGGGTAGGAATAGGAAGTTGTGGAGGATGAATATGTGGCTCAGGTGATGGTGCAGGGGGCAGGGGTTCAGATTTCTGGATCATTGAGATCTCTTCTGGGGAAAGTCAGACCTGTACAAAAGGGCTTGGCTGCACTTGAACTGGAGGGGGGCAAATATCCTGGCAGACAGGTTTGCTAGAGCCGTTGGGAAGGGTTTAAACTAGTTTAACAGGGGGATGGGAATCAGAATGAGAGTACAGAGGGTAGGGAGGAACAATGCCTAGATTGGAAGGAATGGAAGGAACAGAACATAAAAATAAATGAAGGAGGGCGAAAGGTCAAGGTAGTTGGTAACAAAAGGAGTATATGTGGAGGACAGTCTCTCAAGTGCATATATTTTAATGCAAGGAGCATTGTAAATTAGGAGGATGAGCTTAAGGCACAGATGGCCACATGGAAATACGATATTGTGGCCATCACTGAAACCTGGATGCAGGAAGGGCATGTTTGGCAGTTAAATATTCCAGGGTTCTGTTGTTTTAGGTATGATAGAACAGGGGGGGCGCGGATAAAGGGTGGAGGAGTTGCATTGCTTATTAGAGAGAACATTACAGCAGTGCTGAGGCAGGATGGTTTGGTGGGATCGTCCAGCAAGGGTATTTGGGTAGAATTGAGGAATGGCAGAGCCATGAATACATTAATGGGAGTGTATTATAGACCACCAAATGTGCTGAGGGATTTAGAGGAGAATATTTGTAAGGAGATTGCACATATGTGCAATAAACACAAGCTGGTAGTTGTGGGAGATTTCAACTTTCCGAACATTAACTGGGACGCCCTCTCATGCCCTTGTCCTTCCTGTTAGATTCAGCAAAGGGTTCTATACAACACACAAACAGGTCCAGAGACAGTGGACAGCCTTATCTAACTCCAGACTTGATGGAGAAGTTGTTTTCCCACCCGTTGATTTGGACTGTACTACAGATGTCTGTACAGAGCAGTTTAATCCAATTCCAGATTCCCTCCCCAACACCCATACTGGAAAGCACATCCATCATGAAGGTATGTGACATCCAGTTGAAAGCCTTCTCCTGGTCTAATCAAGGTAGGTATCCAACCCCCTGTCTTTTAATCTTTTTCTCTATGGTAATTTAATGCATATATTGGAGTTTTTATTTTACAAAGTACCTGGTGGCTGCAGCAGATAGGAATTTCAGTTCACAAGTACATTCTACTGGTGTGTGTGTGTGTGTGTGAGAGAGAGAATAACTCATTATCATTATCAGATATAACCTCCCCTAGTCAAAACATATTGATGCCATGAGTAAGAAAGATTTCCTCACAAACCTCAGGGAATTAGGAATATCACTTATGATCTTTTCCCATTTTACTCGCTGCACCAGGGCAGCAGGTCCAGATGCAACACAGTGCTGCAGGGGAACCACTTTGCCTAAACCTGTAACAGACTGCAGACAGTCGTGAACACAGCTCAAGTGATCACACAATCCCATCTCATCTCTATAAACTCCATACAATCAAGATTCCTTTAGTGTCAGGTCCACAAATACAAAAATACCTTTACTTTTGTTTGCTCTGTAGCTACACTACCTCCTGTCTGTTCCAGTGGTGAACCTGAGCTGCAGGTACCCAAATCTCCATCCTCTGCCCCTGGTTCCATACTCCCGATAGGATTAGGAAGCTGTCAGCGCCTGAGCTCTTCAGGTGCCTGCTCACCATCAGGACCCTCACGAATTTCAGTTCCAATCCTTGGTTCCCAAAAGCCAGTCTCCATCCCCTAGACTGGTTTGAGTTCTTCAGCTTCTGAGCTGCTTTCTGGTCTGCTGATGTGGTCTCCCACCCTGAAGCATCCTCTCCTAGACTCCACCTTCATGGGGCAGTCAGAGTAATGACCAGGCAGTAGGACTGATGGAAGATGAGGTCACAAGGCAGTGATGGGGTCAGGGGAAGGTGATGAGCTCATGGGATGTGATGAGGTCAGGGGAAGGTGATGAGGTCAGAGGAGATGATGAGGTCATTGAGCAATAATGAAGTTGTGGAGTAATGATGAGGTCATGGGAGGTGATGAGATCAGGGGAAGGTAATGAGATCAGGGGAAGGTGATGAGATCAGGGGAAGGTGATGAGGTCAGGGCAAGTGATGAGGTCATGGGAGGTGATGAGGTCAGAGAGGTGCTGAGGTCAGGGGAAGGTGATGAGGTCATGGAGCAATTATAAAAATATAGAGCACTGATGAGGTCATGGGAGGTGATGAGATCAGGGGAAGGTAATGAGATCAGGGAAAGGTGATGAGATCAGGGGAAGGTGATGAGGTCAGGGGAAGTGATGAGGTCATGGGAGGTGATGAGGTCAGAGAGGTGCTGAGGTCAGGGGAAGGTGATGATGTCATGGAGCAATTATGAAGTTATGGAGTGGTGATGAGGTCAGGAGAGGTGATGAGGTCATGGAGCAGTGGTGAGGTCACAGAGCAATGATGAAGTTATGGAGCAATGATGAGGTCAGGGAAGGTAATGAGGTCAGGGGAAGATGATGATGTCAGACGAGATGATGAAGTAATCAAGCAATGATGAAGTTATGGAGTAGTGATGAGGTCAGGGTAAGGTGAGATCATGGAGAAATGATGAAGATATGGAGCAGTTATGAGGTCAGGGGAGGTGATGAGATCAGGAGAAGGTGATGAGATCAGGGAAAGGTGATGAGGTCATGGGAGGTGATGAGATCAGGGGAAGGTAATGAGATCAGGGGAGGTGATGAGGCCATGGGAGGTGATGAGATCAGGGGAGGTGATGAGATCAGGTGAAGGTGATGAGATCAGGGGAGGTGATGAGGTCATGGGAGGTGATGAGATCAGGGGAAGGTAATGAGATCAGGGAAAGGTGATAAGATCAGGGGAAGTGATGAGGTCATGGGAGGTGATGAGGTCAGAGAGGTGATGAGGTCAGGGGAAGGTGATGAGGTCAGGGGAAGGTGATGAGAGCAGGGGAGGTGATGAGGTCAGACGAGATGATGAGGTAATCAAGCAATGATGAAGTTATGGAGTAGTGATGAGGTCAGGGTAAGGTGATGAGATCATGGAGAAATGATGAAGATATGGAGCAGTTATGAGGTCAGGGGAGGTGATGAGATCAGGAGAAGGTGATGAGGTCATGGGAGGTGATGAGATCAGGGGAAGGTAATGAGATCAGGGGAGGAGATGAGATCAGGTGAAGGTGATGAAATCAGGGGAGGTGATGAGGTCATGGGAGGTGATGAGATCAGGGGAAGGTAATGAGATCAGGGAAAGGTGATAAGATCAGGGGAAGTGATGAGGTCATGGGAGGTGATGAGGTCAGAGAGGTGATGAGGTCAGGGGAAGGTGATGAGGTCATGGAGCAGTGATGAGGTCAGGAAAGGTGATGAGGTCATGGAGCAGTGATGAGGTCACAGAGCAATGATGAAGTTATGGAGCAATGATGAGGTCAGGGAAGGTAATGAGGTCAGGGGAAGATGATGAGGTCGGACGAGATAATGAGGTAATCAAGAAATGATGAACTTATGGAGTAGTGATGAGGTCAGGGGAAAGTGATGAGATCATGGAGCAATGATGAAGATATGGAGCAGTTATGAGGTCAGGGAAGGTAATGAGGTCAGGGGAAGATGATGAGGTCGGACGAGATAATGAGGTAATCAAGAAATGATGAACTTATGGAGTAGTGATGAGGTCAGGGGAAAGTGATGAGATCATGGAGCAATGATGAAGATATGGAGCAGTTATGAGGTCGGGGAGGTGATGAGATCAGGGAAAGGTGATGAGATCAGGGAAAGGTGATGAGGTCAGGGGAAGTGATGAGGTCATGGGAGGTGATGAGGTCAGGGGAAGGTGATGAGGTCATGGAGCAATGATGAAGTTATGGAGTGGTGATGAGGTCAGGAAAGGTGATGAGGTCATGGAGCAGTGATGAGGTCACAGAGAAATGATGAAGTTATGGAGCAATGATGAGGTCGGGGAAGATGATGAGGTCAGATGAGATGATGAGGTAATCAAGCAATTAATCAAGCAAAGTTATGGGAAAGTGATGAGGTCATGGGAGGTGATGAGGTCAGGGGAAGGTGATGAGATCATGGAGCAATGATTAAGATATGGAGCAGTGATGAGGTCATGGGAGGTGATGAGGTAGGGGAAGGTGATGAGATCATGGAGCAATGATAAAGATATGGAGCAGTGATGAGGTCAGGGCAGGTGATGAGGTCAGGGGAGGTGATGAGATCAGGGGAAGGTAATGAGATCAGAGGAAGATGATGAGGTCATGGAGTAATGATGAAGTTATGGAGTAGTGATGAGGTCATGGGTGGTGATGAGGTCGGAGAGGTGATGAGGTCATGGAGCAGTGATGAGGTCACAAAGCACTGATGAGGTCAGTGATGAGTTCAGGGGAAGATGATGAAGTCATCGAGCAATTATGAAGTTATGGAGTAGTGATGAGGTCGAGGGAGGAGATGAGGTCAAGGAAAGTGATGTCAGGGGAGGTGATGAGATCAGGGGAAGGTGATGAGGTCAGGGGAGGAGATGAGGTCATGGGAGGTGATGAGATCAGGGGAAGGTAATGAGATCAGGGGAAGGTGATGAAGTCAGGGGATGGTGATGAGGTTACAAGGCAGTGATGAAGTTATGTAATAGTGATGAGATCAAAGGAACGTGATGAAGTAAGGAAAGGTGATGAAGTCAGGGGTAGGTGATGAGGTTACAAGACAGTGATTAAGTTATGTAATAGTGATGAGATCAAAGGAAGGTGATGAGGTCAGGCAGGAGATGAGATCAGGGGAATTTTGCAATTTTTAATGTTAAGGGTTTGAATAATCAGATAAAAAGGAAGCGGGTTTTGAATTATTAAGAAAATGAAGGTGGATATTGCTTTTTTGCAAGAAACTCATTTGACGGAAAAAGAACATTTGAAATTAAAAAGAGACTGGGTTGAGCATGTTATTTCATTTTCCTACAATTCCAAATCTTGTGGTGTACCAATTTTAATTCATAAAAATTTATCTTTTACATTAGATTTTATGTTGGAAAAGAAGGGTGGAGCTTTGATGATTATTAATATTTTTTGATTAATTAATTGATGATTAATATTTTCTGAAGCTTGGACATTGTTAAATATTTATGCTCCTAATGTAGATGATGAAAAATTTAGTACTGACGTTATTTTGGGATTAAATGAAGCAAACAAAAATATATTGGTAGGAGGAGATTTTAATTGTTGTTTGGAACCTTTAATGGATAAATTACCAAAATCAGTAAGAAAATTAAAGATAGCTAAACATATATCTAAGGTTATGAAGGATTTAAATTTGGTGGAAATATAGAGAAGATTGAATCCAATGGAAAAAGACTTTTCATTTTATTCAGCTACACATGATTCATGTTCAAGAATTGATTTTTTTAAATATCTGCTCAATTACAAGGGAAAATAACCAACGCTGAATATAAAAGTCGAACTTTATCGGATCATTCACTTCTATGAATATCATGTATTAGTTCAGATATGGTTAAAACTAGTTACAGATGGAGATTTAATACAGCTCTCGAAACAATCTGAATTTGTTAGTTTTCTTAGAGATCAAATTAAGATGTTTCTACAATTAAATGTGAATTCAGTTCAAAGTACATTTACATTGTGGGATGCGTTGAAGGCATATTTGAGAGGTCAGATTATTGTTTTACAACTAAACTTAAAAGAAATATTTGGCAGATAGTAATAAAATGAGGAAGAGATTAAAGAATTGTAGAAAAATTTGCAGAGAAATGTTTCAGAAGATAAAAAATATACAATTATCTAATATGAAAATGTAATATAATACCTTACAAACATATCATTATGAGAAAATGATTCAGAGATCTAAACAATGGTATTATGAGTTAGGAGAAAGAGCTCATAAGGTCTTAGCTTGGCAATTTAAAACAGAACAGGTACCACAGGGATCAGTGCTGGGTCCACTGTTGTTTGTCATCTATGTTAATGGTTTGGGTGAGAACCTAATTGGGGATGTAGATGGTGAGGTTTGTAAGTTGCAGATGTCACCAAAATTTGGGGTGCGCTGGGCAGTGAATCAGGTTGTTGAAGATCACAACAGGATGTACTAGGAGAATGAACGAATGTTGCTGGGGCTTGAGGAACTGAGTTACAGAGTAAAGTTAAACAGGTTCAGGGTTTATTCCCTGCAACGTCAGAGATTAAGGGAGATTTGATCGAGGTATACAAAATTGTGATCGGTATAAAGCAAGCAGGTTTTTTCCCCACTGAGGTTCAGTGGGACAAGAACTAGAGACATGGATTAACAATGAAAGGTAAAATGTTTAAAGGGATCTTCACACAGACAGTGGTAGGGCTGTAAATCAGAACAGTTTATGGAGGAAGTTCAACCAGGGCAAGACTCGCAAAGTGAATGACAGGGCCTTAGAGGGTGTTGCAGAACAGAGAGTCCTGGGGTACAGGTTCAGTTCTCAGAGGATATAGAGGGTGGTGAAAAGATCATTTGGGACCCTTGTTTTCATGGTATGTGGCATTGACGGCAGGAGTGGGAGATCAATGACTTGGTGAGACCACACCGGCAGTATGTGTACGGTTTTGATTGACGCACCAAAGAAGGAGGTCATTACCTGCATATGGTGCAGGAAGGGTTCATGAGAACTGGAGGGGCTTGAGTGATCAGCAGAGACTGCATCGGCAGGGAGCTGGAGCAGAGGCTTCAGCGTGACCTCACAGATCACGAGGAGCATGGACAAGGTGAATGGTCACTTCTTTCTCCCAGACTCAGGGAGTCTACAACCAGACAGCACAAGTTAAAGGTGAGAGGGGAAAGATGTAAAGGGGTGTTTGAGGGGCACCTTCTTCTCACAGAGACTGGTGGGTGTGTGGAGGGAGATGATGGGATTAGAGTAGATATGCTTCGTAGTCAGCATGACCAAGATGGCCCAAATGGCCTGTTGCTGTGCAGTCTGATTCCACGCTTCTGTGATGAAGTAACAGGACACAAGAATGTACAGGCAGAGACTGGAAACTGAGCTCAAGGGTTTATTGCTACAGGGACGTCATCAGGTGGTTCCGGCTGTAGATCTGGGGGATGAACACTGGTCTCTAGGTGGTGCCGAGCATTGGATGAGCAAGACAGACCGGTGCTGAGCTCAGGACGGCTGTGGAGACAGAAAGGGTCAGTGAGGCCTTGGCTGGAGGGAGAGGGATCCATGCTGGGTGGCTGAACAACTGGGGCTGAATCCCATCACCATCAGATCTACATTCATACACCATCACTGAACGGTGAACAGTCACATCACATCACCAAATAGTGTAGAGTCACACCCTGTCATCTAATGGTGAACAGCTACACACCAATCGCTGAACGGTGAACAGTCACACCCCACTGAATGGTGTACAGTCACACCTCATCACCGACTGGTGAACAGTCACACCCCACAGAATTCTGTACAGTCACACCTCATCACCAACTGGTGAACAGTCACACCCCACCGAATTGTGTACAGTTACACGCCATCATTGAACAGTCACACATCAGACTGTGTGTGGAACCAAAGTATGAGGGCCACATGTACTGAGGATATGTGCTGAGGATCTACCTGTCCCAGGTTTTACGAAGGATGGGCCTGGCCTCAGTTAGCTGGACTTTGCCTCACCACCTCTCCTTGGTGGAAAAGTTTTTCCAGATCAACATCTTTGACCACAGGCCATCAGGGGCTTGAGGAACTGAGTTACAGAGGAAGATTAAATAGGTTCGGGGTTTATTCCCTGCAGTGTCAGAGATTAAGGGAGATTTGAATGAGGTATACAAAATTGTGAGCAGTATAAAGCAAGCAGATATTTTCCCTTCTGAGGTTCAGTGAGACAAGAAGTAGAGACATGGATTAACAGTGAAAGGTAAAATGTTTAAAGGGAACTTCACACAGACAGTGGTGGGTGTGTAGAACAAGCTGCCTGCTGAAGTGCTGAATACAGGCTCAATTTTAACATTTGAGAAGATTGTGAACAGGCACATGGTTGGGAGGGATATGGGGGGGTGGGGCGGTTATGGTCCGGTTACAGGGCAATGGGACTGGGAAGGATAAAATTTCAGCATAGTCCAGATGGGCCAAAGGCCCTGTTTCTGTGCCGTAGTGTTTTATGATTTCATGGAACAGCAGATGGAATTTAGAATAGCATGAAGTGATTTAAATAGGGAAGTTCAACCAGGGCAAGGCTTGCAAAGTGAATGACAGGGTCTTAGAGAGTGTTGCAGAACGGAGAGTCCTGGGGTGCAGGTTCTGTTCTCTTGAAGTAACCATGGAACTGAGAGATGAGGACTTGATGGACCTGGTGGGATGGTTCCCTGAGCAGACCATCCAAGTCATCTGGCGGAATGCCTCATCGGCAGGGCCCACTAACAAGCACCAGGACTTGGTCTGGCTGCCAGTGAGAAGAACCCTCCCAGTGAGGTCCTTTCTGCACAACCGGAACATCAGCCTCCATATACGTTGACATCTGACGGCTGTGGTAGAGGGAAACTGTCACTCTTTACTGAATGCAGATACACAGAGAGTGTGGAGAGGGATGGAGGGGGTGACAGAGGACTTTGTGATCTATGGACTGTTCCTGGCGATGCACACAGAGTCTGACATCAGAACTGCCGGAAGACCATCAACTCAGTGGAAGACGTACTTGTCCGCCCTAAACCTGTTGGACGTTCAGTACACGGAGATGTCGGTGAGGGAATGCTGTTGACTGGCACATTCCAGGCAGCAGGAGCACGTGCTGAGGGACACCCAGAGGCTGGTGCAGCCAACGTGAGGGCGCTGGGGGGAAGGTCCAGTCTAGAGTCCTTCCATTACTGGGCACTGAGGGGCTGAAACTGAGGGTGAGTCCCTCAACCCATAGAGGGGGGAGTATCGACAAGGTGTCACAGTGATGACAACTGGATGTGGAGAGAACAAATGTAACAATGTACATTGAAGGGAATGTAGAGATATGACTGACACTGAACGGTTGACAGTCACAACCTGTCATCAAAAAGTTTTAAGTCACAACCTGTCACCAAATGATGAACAGACACACCTGTCACTGAACGGTTTATAGTCATAATCCATCACTGAATGGTGAACATTCAAACCCCATCACTGAACAGTTTAGAGTTACATCCCGTCACCGAATGGTGAACAGACACACCCATCACCGAACAGATTACACTTACACCCCATCACCAAACAGTCTACAGTCACACCCTGTCACAAAATGGTTTACAGTCACAACCCATCACCGAATGATAAATAGTCACACCCTGTCAGTGAATGGTTTACATTTAATCCTGTCATCGAACGGTGAACAGTCACACACCATCACTGAATGGTGTACATTCACATCACATTACCAAATGGTTTACAGTCACACACTGTCACCGAGCGGTTTACATTCACATCCCACCACTGAATGAGTAAATAATTTCCAACAGGAGTTTTGTGATCCTTGACGATTCAAAACTTCGGGATTTTCGACAAGCATCTGGAATGTGGGACAATGCATTACAACACATTCCGAAAGAGCAATCACAGGTAAAGTGGGCCAATTTTCCTCCTCTGCTAGTGGAAGTTGCAGGCATGGAAACAGACCATTGAGCCCCACATCCACCTTGATTTGTGAGCACACATCAGTATTAACCCCATGACCCTGCACAACCTGTAGCTGTCTGCCCATGGGTGATTCAAGAACATGTCCCACCACTTTCTCCGGCAGTGTATTCTCCCACGCTACGTAAAGAAGGTCCCCCTCAGATAGCCCCATAATTCTACCCCGTTTACCCTAAATCTACGTCCTCTGCATTTACCCCTTTCAGAATCAGAATAATAAAATTCCTTGTCATGAAGTTATTGGAATGTGGTGTATTGCAGCAGTATCATTGTCCAAACCACTTTTATGACAAAAACTTTATAAAAATATTACACGGAAAGTGCTAAGGTGAAAGATTTCAGGCAGTCCAATCTATCTATACTCCTCGTAAATTTATAATCTCCAATCATGTCCCTTCATAAACTGCTCCCTCCAGGGGGAGCAGGCCCACATCACTGAAACCACTCTGTCCTAGTAATACACTGGTGACTCTCCTCTACACCCAGTGCAATCATATCCTTCCTGCAGAGTGGGGTTCGGAACTGCACACAGTGCTCCAGCTGTGGTTGGGTCCATATATTATAAAGTTGGAGCATAACTCCCTCCTTCCCCATCTAATGCCCGTGAACGGAGGTGTAATGGAGAGGCTGTGGCCATCACATGGTGGCGCTGCTGTGCTCCTATTCAGAGGACACATTGCATGTCAATCAAGGTCGGACCCACCAGGTGCTGGAGTCCAGACAGCCTACCTGGACTCGGCCATGACCTTCACCCAATTGGCCCAGGTAAATCACCTCAGCTGACCCCTGCACTTAGCTTCGAGCCATTGACCACAGCAGCCAACAGGGCCCAGCCTGTCCCAAGTGATTGGCCCCTCAATACCTGCTGCAGGGATATAAAGGACTATGTTCCCTTTTGTACTGTCTCTTTTTGACCCCTCATGGCACAAGAATATCACCTTTCACACTGGGTTGGGTTGAGTCCCGAGGTTAGCTAGCTAGAGCCGTGTCCGTATCGGTCAAGGGGTGGGGGCACGTAGTATCGCCTTGATTTTGATTGTTGATTGTATGTGTATTTGAGTCATTTCCCCAGTTTCTCTCATTCTCCCTCATTATCCTAAGTGAATATTCACCGCTTGAGTATTGTGTGTGTGTGTGTGTTTAGGTCTATTTAGCATTTTGACCCTGTTTCCCCATTTGCGTCCCCGAAATACCTCGACTTTGGTCTAGTTCCTTAACCTGTGGGACCCACACGAACCCTTACAACAGGAGGGCAGTATTCAATGTGTCTTCCAACTAAGTTATCTAACTGCACTGCCTTCTTCAATGATTCATGAACATACATCAAGGTCCCCCTTTCCGTCGACACTCCCAAGGATCTTCAAATACAGCAGCTCACGTTTTTCAGATTAAACCCCATCTGCCACTTACTTCCCAGTGACTTAAGATGACCTTCCATTCTGTCAACAACATCACAGTGATCGACAAACTTTCTAATCATACTTCCCACATCCAAGTCATTCATTTAAGCTACAATCAGCAAAGGTACCATCACAATCCCTGGGGGACACCTATCATAAAAGCAACCAAATACCATTACACTGCCTCCTCCCTTGATTCCAATGAGCCCTAAGATTTGGAACCACTCTCTCATTTGGGACCTTGTCAAATGTTTACTAAAATCTATGTAAATCACATCTACTGCCCTAAATCACATCTACTGCCCTGCCCTCATCGATACACTTTCAAATAAATTGGTCAGATGGAATCTGCCCTTGACAAAGCCATATTGGCTATCTCTGATCAATCCTGCCTTTCCAGGTGACCTCTGAGAAAATGGTCGATGTTTTGAGCCGAAACACTTCTTTGGGACTCAGATGTTTGTACAGAAATTGTGTTAAAATGACAGGATGGGAGTCGAGGGACAGGAACCCACACAGCAGGCAGAGGTGGAATGTGACAGACAGAGGCAGAGGAGAGGGAGAGGGAGGGGGAGGCAAAAAAATCAGTCAGAAAAAGATAAATGACACAGTGGGGAGTGTGTGGCCAGTACTGGGATCTGATCTGGAGAAGGTGAGTGCGATAGTTGAAACAGAAGGGAGGGAAGAATCCAGTGAGGAGATGGGATAAGAAAAATGAAAGAGGAGGGCAAAGGAGAACAGATGGGGACGGGGTAGAGGAGGATGGGAAAGGCGACAGAAAAGGGGGGAGGAGAGGAATAGAATGGGGTACAAAATAAGAGGGGTTTGCTACCTGAAACTAGAAATGAGTCACAGGGTCACACAGGTCCATTTTGCAGATGCCGACCCCGTCTGCACACCACCCTGTCTGAACTGTCCCCGTCTGAATGGACCATGTCCCGAACCAACCCCATCCCATCGGAACTCCATCCCGTATGAACCCCGTCTGAAAGGTCCCATTCTGAAATGATCCTGTCTGAATCGTCCCGTACTAAAATGTCCTCGCCTGAACCCTGACCCCGACAGGGTTCACCCTGTCCCCCTCTGAACTGTCTCCATCTGAACCAACCCTGTCTGAGCTGAACTTGTCTGAACCATCCCTGGCTGAACCATCTCCAGCAGAGCCATCTCTGTCTGAATTGACCCTGTCTGAACCCTATCCCCATCTGAACCCTGCCTCCATCTGAAATGACCAAATTTCATCTCAGACCCAATCCAAACCCCAACTAAAGCCTGACCCCGTCTGAACTGTCCCCACCTGAACTGACGCCGTCTGAACTGTCCCCACTGAATTAACCCCGTCTGAACCCTGACCCAACTGAGTTGTCTCCCTGTTTGAATTGTCTCCCCCTCCGTACCTTGTGGTAGGAGGCAATGAGTCTCTGACTGAGGCCCTCTTCCCTTGATGGGACACAGGGCGCAGCCTGGGAACCGTCCCCATGCCCCCCTACTCACCCCTAGATGCCATGTTGCTGTGCCTGCAGCCGCTGCCTCTCCTTGATCAGCAAGACGATTCCCACCACGGCACTGATGATCCCCAGAGTGAGTCCCAGAGCACAGATCACAGTTCCAGGGCCGGACCTTTCCTCAGGCACCTCGGGCTCTGGGGAGAGATGGAGAGACGGTGAGCATCTCACAGTGCAACACGAGAGGATCACAAAGCTGAGAGCTAGTCCGCCAGCCCATCTGACAGGTGGAAGGATGGAAAATGTTTCCCCGAGCTGTACCGTGTTACAGATGTTAATGTCATTTCATGGAGTGTAGACAGTTGCAGCCATTGGCTGCTCTGCACCCATTGCAATCGCTTTGCGGCCACCATACTCACAACATCACACAGCACATGTGTGAGATCCGCAAGGGTGCGTTAGTTGAATCGAGTACTAGCAGGCGCCACGCTGTGAGCTCTCTCTCCCTGCCCTGTTTATTATCATGTTTGGTTGTGTTCAGTAAAGTCGTTATTTGGTTTACTTCTGCCATTATCTGATACCTCTGTATTTTTAAAATGAACAGAGATGAAGAAATGGCGGCGCTGCCAGAACTGCTGTAACAGCAGTGCTGCCACTGGTGTGGCCCCGTGGAGAGTGAGGAGCAGACACACAGCACTCCACAGGGTCCTATTGCATTCCCCTAATGTTGACGGCTCCATACAGGCTTTAAACGGCCTGTTAAAGGAACCAACTTTCTTTTTAAATCCTGCAATTTCAGAGGTCCTGTGTTCAGCAGCAGCCACGTAGGGCTGCGGACATCGGGGGAGCACCAGGCTGGCACAGGGCACCAGAAACAGGGAGGACACCCCCAATGAGAAGGAGAAGCAGAGGAGAAGACCCTCAGGACCGTGACTATGGTCGCAGACCAGCAAAGAGCACTGCTGCTGAAGGAGTCACACCAGGCTGCAGGCTGCTGGAGACTGGCTGATGAGAACCAGGTATCAGCACCAGAATTCGAGAGGGTGCTGAGGGTAACAAGGCTCCCAAAGGGCCCTGGATGCTGAGGGCTTCCTGATTGTGTTGGAGGTTTGGATCTGGGTCAGTATCTGAACTGAACTGGACTCTGTGTGACTGCAGAAGCTGTGAGAGTGCTGAAGGTGAATCCATGGGCACTCGGTGACTCTGGCAACTTGCTTTTGCTTCTCTTTCTCTGACTGTAAGGAGCACCAGGAATTGCTAATGTCAGATCTTTGTCTGATTTTTTCAAGATTCAATTGTCATTGAAATAAAACATTGTTATGTTACATGAAATTGCTTTTGCCTGTATAAGGCAGACAGATTCGCTATTGGCAGAAATTGCCTGGTGCTTCTTACAGTCAGAGAAAAAAAAAAGAGTTCCCCCCCCCCCCCCCCCAGATTCCCTGAGTGTCCATAGATTTGTCTGCAGCCACACAAGAGTCCAGTCCAAACCCTGGGCAATCCGAGCTCCTTTCCAAACTTCTGACACAGTCACAAATCCTTCAGTGTCCTTGGCACCCCCTCGCATCCCAGTTCCAATACCTGGTGCCCCTCCAGCCATCCAAACCCCAGTGCGAGTCTCCCGACACCAGTCTCCAGAGGCCCCCAGCCTCCATGGGTTCCTCACCTTGAGTCGCAAGCTGCCCACTGCATACGTGGGTCTTTTAGCCACAGAGCCCCCTCACTGGTCCACCACCGTGGTCACCGTCCTCTCGGGTCATCTCTCTGTTTCTCCTTCTCAAAGGTCCCCTGTTTTCTGGTGCCCTGCACCAGTCTGCCACTCCTCTGGAGTCTGGAACCTCTCGTGGCTGCTGCCGATCTGCGGCATTATCATCTTGGGCGCAGACCCTGCAGTCGTGGGATTTTAACTAACTGCCATTGGCTCCTTTAATGGGCTGCATAAAGTCTGTGGAGCTGATGGGAGTTGACTGGCCTGTTGGACCCCATGGAGTGGAGTATCCTCATTCCCTGGGAGTCTACACTAGCAGCAGTGCTACCGTTACAGCTGCTCTGTCAGTCCTGCCATTTTTGACTAAAGGCAATTTCATGTAATTTTACATTTTTATTAAATGAATATAAATAGTATCTGATCTTCCTCTTTTTTCTTTGTCAACTTGCCAATATCTCTCGGCATTTTGGGTTCCCTGCATTTGTTGAACTGACCCTTCAGTGAAACATGAACAAGTTGGCCCCAAACTCATTCTATTTCACTTTGTAGTGATGGAGTTCTACCACCAGGAGGAGTCGGAGATGGAGTGTGTAGCATCTGGGGAATGTTGCATCTTGGGCGTGCTGTTGCAATTTAGTAGATTCAAGGTGGGTGCCTCCAAACGACGTCTGGCCCCTGTATGTTCTGTTCTTAGTGCTGTTTGTTTAGTTAATAAATTTAGTTGTTCAAAAAGAACCAGTTAAAATTTGCGGTGTTACCTCGCATCGCCCCGAATTTTCTAGCTCAGTAGAAACACCTTCAAAGACTTTCACTTCCAACACATAAATCTCCCTGCAGTGTTTCCAGTTCATATTTACATGTTCCTTCTAGTGCTAATAAAGTAAACCTTCCCCAGTTTAGACGTCATAGTTCCAGACTATCTTTACCCCTGTCCCCAAATAATTTGGAACGAACCAGTTTATAGTCTCCATCCCAAAGTACTCACTCAAGTCCAGATGATTCCCTGAGATTAGGTGTATTATGGCCTTCTCCTTGTTCGATCTCCAGTTAATTTGATTCACTGATGAAGTCTAATCAATGTTGGGTGTGGCAGCTGATATTCAGAGGAACAAGGAGGCTCAGTGAAAATCTCCCAACACAGCAAGTTCATTATGAGGGCAGCCTGGTTAGTGTAGGGGTCAAAACAACATTCCTACTGCACCAGCGACAGGGGTTCAAATCCAGCACTGTCTGTAAGGAATTTGTATGTTCTTCCCATGTTTCCAAAGACTGATAGGGATCATTGGTCACATGGGTGTATTTGGGCAGTGAGGGCTCGTTTCTGTGCTCTATCTCTAAAATTTAAAAACATTAAAATGATGCTGGACACTCTGATGGAAGGCACTAGGGTTGGGGAACCTGGAGACTGAAATCTGCCAGCGAGCACCTTTGTGAGCTTGAAGTGCCGACTTTTCGAGAGATGTCTATCCTGAAGACATTCTTCCTGTCTTCGAAGGGAGTTCATACTGCTCCTCCTCTGTTATCCCCACTGCTCGAGCTCCTAAAACCTGTGCTCCTTCCTCTTCCCACTAACCTCCCACCACCTTCCCCTCCCCACCACCACCGCCACCTTCTTATTCAGACATCCCCCTGATTTTCGGCATCCCTGAAACGTCGACTGCCTTTTACTTCTCATGGATCCTGCGTGACCTGCTGAGTTTCTCCAGCACTCTCGAGTACCGTACTAGACCCCGGCATCTGCAGATTTCTTGTTTACCAACCTTTACTTTCAATTCCCCACCCTGGTTAGATCACCCAGTACCAGACAACACAGTGTTTCTATGGTTACACAGTGTTTCATGGGGTCATGCAGGGTTACATGGGGGCACACACCATCTCCCTGCTTGTAGCTGCAACAGAAGTAGACTCCTTACTCCTGAACTTGGCGAATCTGGGATCATCCAGTTGCCTATCCAACCTGTCCCAGTGCTGAGATCAGACCCCATGCTACTCTGCTCCGTACTGACCCCAGAAGACGGCGTCTAGCGTCTGCAGACCCTCGTGCTCTACGTGGCAGGAGTACAGGTCTCCTGGACTTGGGACAAAGCTCAGGTAGGTGAACCTCTGGAAGTGATAATCGGACTTCATATAGTACTCTGTGATGTTGACTCCGTGAGTCACAAGCTCGCCATTCCTCATCCACTTCATGCTGACCCGCGGAGGAAAGAATCCATCAGCCAGACAGATCAAGGTGTTGGGCCAACCCCACTCCACGGGCTGTTCAGGGTACACTGCAATCTGAGGGGATTCTGTGGGCAAACAGAGAGAGCATATATTTGCTGAGGTGATGGGAACACAGCAATGCACAATATAATACATGGGGAGTGGGGATGTAGACGGGAGAAATCTCACAGTGTTGTACATAATGTATAAGGTTGTTGAAGGTTACAGTGGGATACGGACGGGACGCAGAGTTTGGCAGAGGAGTGGCAGAAAAGTGTGAAATTCTGCACTTTAGAGGGTCAAACAGGATGGGGGAATACATGCTTAATGACAGGTTCTTAACAGTGTGGAGGATCAGGTCCATACATCCCTCAAGGTGGCCATGCACGTTGATAGGATGTTTAAGAAGGTTTATGGTGTGCTGGCCTTCATGAGTCGGGTTATTGAGTTCAAGAGCCGTGAGATCATGTTGCAGCTCTACAAACTCTGGTTATACCAGACTTGGAGTATTGTGTTAGTTCTGATCACCTCATGACAGGAAGGATGTGGAAGCCTCAGAGAGGGTGCCGAGATTTACCAGAATGCTGCCTGGATTGGAGAACATGTCTTATGGAGAAAGGCTGAGTGAGCTAGTGCTTTTCTCCTTGGAGTGAAGAAGGGTGAGAGGCAATTTGACAGAGGTAATGAAATTATGAACAGCCAGCATCTATTCCCGGGGTAGCAAGGTGAGTAGAAGAAAGTTTTATTTTAGTCAGAGAATGGTGGGTGCCTGGAATGCATGACTGGAGGAGATGATGGAGGCTGGAACAATAGGGACATTTAAAATACTTTTAGATTTACAAAGACTGGAGGGTTATGGGTGTTAGAACAGGAAGAGTTAGATTGTTCTGGAGTAGGTTTTCAAAGGTCAGCACAACATCGTGGGCTGAAAGGCCTTTACTGTGTTGTGACATTCTAAAAGGCCAATGAAAGTTCTGTTCCTATTTCCACAGATGCCGTTTGACCATTGGGTGTACCCAACATCCCAGGTTTCACCTCATCAAGGAGCTTTCCCAATGTCTCAGAGTTGGTGCATCTGAAGCGCAGCAAGGACTGGATCACCTCTCCTTCCCTCTCCACCGGTCCATTCACAAGAATGCGGGTTAATGTCTCCAACTGCAGGACCAATGTCAGTAATCCCACATTGGTCTCATTGGGCACATCGATTCCGCAGAATCAGGGATGGGGTGTGGCTGGGTAAGGGTGTACAAGAGGGATCTGGGATGATGCTGAGCCACAAAGCAATGGGACAGGTGGGTGGGAGGGGTCTGAGAGGGGTATGGGTGGGTGGGGAGGGATCTGGTGAGTAGGGAGGGGTCTGGGAGGGTGTCCTGGTGGGTGGGGAGGAGAGAAGGTAGGTGGGGAGGGGTCTGGGAGGGTGGGGAAGGATCTGGTGAGTGGTGAGGTGGGTGGGGAGGGGTCTGGGAGGGATCCATGAAGGATCTGGTAGGAGAGGGATCCGGGTGGGTGGGGAGGGATCTGGTGGGTGAGGGGTCCAGGAGAATTGGAGGGGTACGGATGGGTGGGGAAGGATCTGGTGGGTGGGGAGGAGTCTGGGAGTATGGGTGGGTTGGGGAAGGCCCAGATAGGTGGGGATGGGGGGACTGGAGGGTGGAGAAGGGGCCGGGTGGTTGGGTTGAGGTGGGGGCCGGGAGGGTGACAGTGCTGCTTCCCCCCACCCCACCCCCCATTCTCTCACCTTTGGGCTCCGGGCTCCAATTCGACAGGTTCTTGCAAACATTTAAATTATTTTGCAGCACGGCGATTTGAGCGGAGATCCCCGCCTCTCCGCCCTGCATGGCGAGGAGCTGGAATTCGGGGATTCTCGCCACCTCCTTCTTTAGCTTGAAGTCCATGTACAAAATCTCGTCTCCGTCCAGCAACACATCGAACTGTTTGTTGGGGCTGCTGTCCTGGACGAGATACACCAGGAAATCCGCGTGTCGGTCTGTGGGGAGGGAGAGCAAGGAATGAGAGGGTGGGAGCGGGGAGGGTCGCCGGGGACACCCAGACCCAGGGAGTCGACGCCCGGTGTCGGAGCGGGAGAAGCCGGCAGAATGAAACACTGATAAACCCGAACACCGGGTACATTCGGGATGCCGAAGGGCTAAGGCAAGCCCCGGTGTAACGGGAATATTCAACGGCGATCACAGCATCAAACAAGATTGAAACAGCAATGAAGTGGAAGCAAGGCCAACCCGACCGGCCTGGCACTGCTCCGCGCCCGGGTTAGCGACCTCTCTCCCTCTCCCCCTCCCCCTCTCTCGCCCCCTCTCTCGCCCCCTCCCTCGCCCCCTCCCTCGCCCTCTCCCGCCCTCCCTTCTCTCCCTCCCTCCCTTCTCTCCCTCCCTCCCTTCTCTCCCTCCCTCCCCCTCTCTCACTTTCACACAGTGTCTGTTCACGTTTATTGTGATAATTTAATGGAAAAGTACAACTGGACCAAACATGGTCCTTGGTGTAAAAACACGCAAACACGTGCAGACATAACACACAAATTTACAAGCAGTACCTTTATAAAAATAAATGAATTGTTTAATAAATAGTCGTGTCTGGGAGTGTTTGTATGAGCCGTTCAGCATTCTCCTGCCCGTGGGGAGAAGCTGGTCCTCCTGGATCTCTTCCCTGATAGGAGCAGCTGAAAGTTGCTGCGTGCAGGGTGGGAGGGGTCCCAAGTCACTCTGCGCACCCTCTTCCGACAATGATCCCGGTAGATCTCGTTGATGGTGGAGGGAGGGAGACCCCGGTGATCCTCGCTGCCACGCTTATGGGCCTGTAGATTGACCTCAGATCCATTTCTCTGCAGTAATGTCCCGCACTGTGATGCAGCCAGCCGGGACGCTCTCCATAGAGCTCCTGTGGAAGGTGATGGTCCCGCTTCAGTCTTCTCAGGAAATGCAGTCACTGTTGGACCTTCCTGACAAGTGAGGAGATGTTGAGGGCCCACAATAGGTCACTAGTTAAGGAACTTGCTGCTTTCCACTCTCTCACCTACAGAGTTATTGATGTGTAGTGGAGGGTTACACTTCTATTGGTAAGAAGTGCTTCCAGAGACTCGTCATGGGGCACATCAAGTACCTTCTGCCTCCATCACTGGACCCCCCTGCAGTTCGCATACAACCCAACCAACTGTATGGACAATGACATCACCACCACCTTCCATCTGGCCCTCACCTACTTGGATAACAAGGACTCGTATGTTTAATTCTGCTTATTGACTTCAGCTCAGCATTCAACACAATCACACCTCAGTACCTGATGAGGAAGTTGGACCTGCTGGGTGTAAACACCTCCCTCTGCAATTGGATGCTTGACTTCCTGTAGGAGAGACCTCAAGCAGACCAGATTGGAAACAGTACTTCCAAGACCATCACACTGAGCATGGGGCCCCCAGGGCACCTGGTTTGGAAGTGGTACCACCTCAGACCACAAGGTCCTGCAGAGGATAGTGAAGTCAGTGGAAAAGACCATTGGGGACCCTCTTCCTAGCATGGAGGATATCTACTACAGTCGATGCCAGCAGAAAGCAATAAATATTATGAAAGCCTCCACATATATCATATATAAACTGTTCTCTCTTCTGCCACTGGCAGGAGGTACCGTAGCACTCGGGCCCTTTCCTCCCCAAGCCATCAGACTCCAGAACTCCCAGTTCAGATGTGCATCGTGTGCCATGGACTTTCAGTGAAAACATCTTAATACCTTAATATTTTAATGTGTTAACTGCTTTCCTACCTTATATCTATGCAATATGTTCTGTAGTCCTGGAGAAGCACTATCTCGTCTTTATCATGTGAGCATGGTACGAACAATAAATAAAGTTGACTTGACTTGGTGGTTGTTCCTGGTTCCCCTAAAGTTCACGATCATCTCCTTCATCTTGTCCATGTTTAGACTGACGTTGTTACCCACCTACCATATCACAGATTTTCCATCTCTGTCGCGCGACTCATCATTGTTGCTGATGAGGCCAGCGACTGTAGTGTCACCTTCAAACTTGATGACACTGCTGGAGCTGGATCTGGCCATGCAGTCATGGGTCAGTAGCATGAACCGGAGTGGGCTGAGCTCACAGCCCTGAGGTGCATCAGTGCTCAGTGTGATGGTGTTCGACATTCTGCTACTGACCAGGACAGATGGTGTTCTTTCCATTAAGTAATAAATATAACATAAATCTAATTTTAAAAATTCTGCTACTGAACAGCCAAAAATATGATTCAAAAACAAATGAGATGTTAAACAGTCCTCAAAACTAAAACTAAACATGTACCTTTTGAGGTTGACATAAAGTATGTGGAATTGTGGAGAGTGAAGACAGTTAGAACCATAGAAGACTACAGCACAGAAAACAGGCCATTTGGCCCTTCTAGTTTGTGCTAAAACATCATATCACTAGTCCCACTGACCTGCACCCAGTCCATAATCCTCCAGTCCTCTCCCATCCATGAATCTATCCAATTTATTTTTAAAACATAAGAGTGAACCTGGATTTACCACATCAGATGGCAACTCGTTCCTCCGCTCACTGAGTGAAAATGTTCCCCCTAAACCTTTCTCCTTTCACCCTAAAGCCATGAGCTCTCATAGTAATGTCTCCTAATCTATGATCTAATCTGCCAAAGATTGCAATAGGATATTGATTGTTTGGGCAGGTGGGGAGCGGAATGATGGGATTTAATGCATAGAAATGTGAGGTGTGGCATTTGAGGAGGCCTAATGTGGGTAGGACCCACACTGAACGGTGGGGATCTGGGAAGTGTGGTAAACCGGAGAGATCTCGAGTACACGTACCTAATACCTTGCAAGTGGTGTCACAGGTAGATAGGGTGGTTAAAAAGGTTTTCAACACGCCAAGGTTCATAGTCAGCGTACTGAGTACAGAAGTTGAGAGGTTATGTTGCAGTTGTACAAGACATTGGTGAGTCCCCATTCGGAATATTGTGTTCAGTTTTGGTCACCATGCTACAGGAAAGTTGTTGTCAAGCTGGAGAAGGTGCTGAGAAGAGTTGCGAGGACTTTGCTGGGACTCAGGAGCCTGAGCTATGAAAGAGATTGAGCCGGTTGGTGTTTTATTCCTTGGATTTCAGGAGGATGAGGCTAGAGGAGGAGCTGGGGAACGGGAAAGGTATGACCACACTCATGGGGTTGTACTATAGATCACCCAATAGTCAGCAAGAATTGGAGGAGCAAATATATAGAGACATAGCAGACGGCAGCAGGAAACATAAAGTTGTGACTTTATTGAATGGAACTCCTACACTGTTAATGTGTTTAGAAAAGTTTTCATAATTGTTATATAGAGGTACCATCTGGAGAGAGTGCAACACTGGCTATCTGATTAGGGGCTGAAAGAGGAGAGGTGACAGAAGTATGTGTAAGGGAACATTTTGGGTCCAGTGATCGTAAGGCCATTGGTTTCAAATTAATTATGGAGAAGGATAGGTCTGGTCTCAGGTTGAGATTCCAAATTGGAGAAGGCCAATTTGAAGAAATGAGAAAGGATCTAGAATGTGTGGATTGGGATAAATTGATTACAGGCAAGGATGTGCAAGGTTAGTGGAAGTGCTTTAAAGGTGAAATTTTGAGAGTACAAAGTTTGTCTGTCCCTGTCAGGATTAAAGGCAAAGTTAACAGGCATAGGGATATTGGCGATCTGGTTCAGAAGAGAGAGGTGTATAACAGGAATAGGTTCTTGAGGAGTATTAAAAAATGCAGGAACAAACTGAAGAAAGAAATCAGGAAGGCAAAAAGAAGACGTGAGGCTGATTTGGCAGACAATGTGAAGGAATATCCAAAGGGTTTCTACAGGTATATTAAGAGTAAACTGATTGTAAAAATTGGTCCTCTTGAGATCAGAGTGGTCAGCTATGTATGGAGGCAAAAGAAATGGGGAAAGATGTTGTTTGCATCAATACTTACTCAGGAAACTGGCACAGAGTCATGGGAAGTTAGGAAAACAAGCAGTGAGATTATGGAACTGATACAGATTAAAGAGGAAGTGCTTGCTGTCTTAAGGCAAATAAAGATGGATAAATCCCCTAGGGCCTGACAAGATATTACCTCAGGCCTTGAGGGAGCGAGTGTAGGAATTGCAGGGGCTCTGGCAGAAATGTTTAAAATGTCCTTAACCACATGTGGTACAAGAAGATTGGAAGGTAACTCACATTGCTTAAAAAATACCCCAAAGGTTATCTTGGAAATTACAGGCCAGTGAAGCTGATGCCAGTAGTAGGTAAATTATTGGAAGGTGTTCTAAGAGATCAGAAATACAAGTATTTGGATAGGCAGGGATTGACTGATTAGGGATAGTTAGCGTGGCTTTGTGCATAGTAGGTCATGTTTAACCATTTTTACAGAGTTTTTCGATGCAGTTTCCAGGAAAGTTGATAAAGGAAAAGCTGTGAATGTTGTTTACGTGTGCTTTAGTAAGGCCTTTGACAAGGTCGAACGTGGTAAGTTAGTCAGGAAGGTTTAGACGCTCCAGTCCGGAGCAGGACTAGTCCTGGGGAGGTCAACCAGGATGGCAGCATTGTTCCCAGTGCGGACTTCTTGGGGAAGCAAAACATTTTTACACATGGCATGGTGTTAATGCTGCACACAGGACGGATCTAATCATGTGGAGCACCTCAGGGAGGACCTCCTGGCAATGGGAAATGGGTAAGCCTTTTGATTTCAAGGCTAAGAGGACTGCCTTCCGAATGGTGGCATTCTCCCATTCCATCAGGCTGTTCCCCCAGGGGTTATAGCTGGTGTTTCTATTGGTGGTGATACCCTGTGCCAAAAGGTACTGGTGAAGGAGGACCCCCAATCGCTTTTGATGTAGCTTGGGAACCCGAATAGAGTAAAGATGTTGTACAGTGTCTTTATGACTATGGCCTCATGTATGTTTGGGACCGCCAGTCCAGATGATGATTCTTCATGGACACAGGAGCAGAGGTGAGCATCCTGCTCCCATTGGGACAAGACATCAGGAACAGGAAGTCGGGCCCCATGCTGAGGGCTGGCAACAAAAGTATGATTTGGACCAACTGTGCCTGCAAGATCCAACTGCAGTTGGGAGGCAGCCTCTTCTCATGGGTGTTCACGCTGGCCGCAGTGGAACAGCTGCCCTTCCAGGCAGACTTTCTGCTTGCCCACAGTCTGCTTCTGGACCTCAAGGGAAGGAGATTGGTCCATGCCAAGACTTTTCAAACCTTCCCCCTCAAAGATGCCAGGCTCCCAGCATTCCACCTGAACTTTGGGCAGTGATCAACCAACAAATATGCCAGAGTCCTGGCAGAATTGCCTGCAGTGCTTGCCCCAATTCACCACGGTAATGCCCCGACATGGAGTACAGCACCAAATCCTGACCCTTGTCCCACCGCTTCACACAAGGGCAAGACGCCTTCCTCTGGAGCACCTCCAGCTGGCAAAGGAGGAATTCAGGAGGCAGGAGGAGCTCGCCATCATGCGGCATTTGGACAGCCCAGGAGTCTCCTGCACATGGTATCCAAAGCAACTGGGGCTGGAGAGCATGTGTCAACTACTGCCAGCTCAACAAGGCCACAACATCAGATCTGTATCCCATGCTGCACATTCAGTAATGTGGCAAACCTGCATTGGGCAAGGATCTTTTCCAAAGTTGACCACGTGCGGGGACATCATCAGATCTCGCCACACCATGATGATATCCCCAACACTGCCATCATCATCCCATTCAGCCTCTTGGAATTCCTCCAAATGCTGTTTGGGCTAAATAACGCTGCACAGACCTTCCAGCAACTCATGGACACAGTGGGCCGAGGCCTGGATGGCACCTTTGTGTACCTGGATGACTTCCTGGTGGAGAGCAGGAACCAACAGGAGCATATGGTGCACCTCCACAACCTCTACATCTGATTGAGCGAGTTCAGCCTGACGATCAACCCAGCCAAATACCAGTTTGGATTGGAGGCCATTGACTTCCTGGGCCACAGGATAGCCAGGGAAGGAGCCACACCACTACCCAGCAAAGTGGAGGCCATCTGGTAGTTGCCCAGATGCAACTGGGTAGATGAGCTACCAAGGTACCCAAGGAGGATCTGAACACCTCTTCAATCTAACTATGGAGCTCCACTGGTGGTCTTGGTAGAATTCATACCATCACCGGGCAGATGCAAGATGATTCTGCAGCATTCCTCAGCAAGCTAAGAGAAAGAGTTGGCAATCTGGCCCTGATTCCATCTTCCAGGAATGAACATGTGAGGACATTAGCAGGGGTCTACATTGTCCACCACTTCAGAAGCCATATGAGGGTCCGTTCCAGGTCATCCACAACAAAGGGGCCACATTTCAGCTGGAGGTTGGAGGCAAGATGGAGGTCTTCATCACAGACAGGCTGAAGCTGGCACAGCTAAACCCAATGTACCTTGTCAAGACACCAGCAACATGCCAAAAAGCCAGGTCACTGAAGGACAACACCGTCTGTTCTTGGGGTGGGGTTTCATGTGACAGCACACTGTTGCAGCAATTGATCCAGTGCTCCGGATGGTGAACACAACTAAACGCCAGCAGCCCACACAGCAACACTGACCCCAACAAGTGAACTGGCATGGGAAAGGCAAGGGCAGCTTAAAGGCAAGTGACCCCAAAATAGTGCTGGCCTTGCTGCGCAGCCAACAGACAGGGACAGCGCAGAGGAAAGAAGGCATTGTTATGCAGTAAAGTGCCCGCATGTGGGAAACCTGCTTTTGTTATGCATGTTGTGACGTCAGCCAAGGGAGGAGGGGGGCGCAGCGGGAACAGTGCAAATATAAAAGTCAGGCTTGAGCCCTAATAATGAGCTTAACCTGACTACACTACGTGTGTGTGTCTTCTTTCGATAGGTGCACAGCTACAAAAGAATGATAAATTCTGTAATCCAAGATTTAAATCCTACACATTGGAGAAATTGTTTGCAAGATTATCTGAAGCAAACTTAACTGTCAATTTAACTAAAAGTGAATTTGGGCATGCCACTGTGACATACTTAGGACATGAAAATGATCAGGGCAAAGTTGCACTATTCAAGTGAAAATGCAGGTGATTTCTTGAATTCCCCATTCCCAATGGCAAGAAAGAAGTGAGAAGGGATTTAGGAATGATAGGAAGTTTTGCAAGAATTTTGCAGAAATTGGTTAAAGGAAGACCAATCTTTTGAAGAATGGTGAGAAATTTGTAGACAAAATCTGGTCAAGAGTTGTAGAAAATTTAAACCAGATATTGTGCCATAACCCTGGCACTGATTCCAAGACAGGCAATGAAAATCAAAAAAAATGATTCTATCATCAAAAGAACCATTGTCCCTTGTATTGGCTTTGCAGCACTTTGATGTTTATATCCGCACAGCTCAGGGACCGATTATTATGTATGTGGACCATAATCTCTTGGTGTTCTTAAGTAAGATGAAAAACAAAAATAGAAGATTATTAAACTGGAGTTTAATTCTGCAAGAATATAATTTAATGATAACTTTATTAGGGAATTCCAGGGGGAGGAGTCACACAGATACAGTACTAATGGCATAACAGCATCACTGTGGTATCACCACTCTAGGATGTTGCCAGGTCTTTGGGATCAGAGTCAGAGGTATTTTGAATTATGAGGGGTATAGACTGTAAATGTAAATAAGCTTTTTCCACTAAGGGGTAGGCGAGATACAAATCAGAGGACATGGATTAAGGGTGAAAGGAGAAAAATGTAAGGGGAACATTTGTGTGAACTTCACACAGAGAGTGGAACGAGTTCCGAGCTGAAGTGGTGAATGAAGACTCAATTTTCACATTTAAGAAGAATTTGGACAGGTACATGGATGGAAGGGGTATGGAAGCTATGGGCTGGATGCCAGTCAGTGGGACTAGGCAGAAAATAGTTTGGCACAGATTAGAAAGGCCAAAGGGCTGTAATGTTCTTTGGTTCCCTCTCTTTGATCTGTATAAAATCATGAGAGGAATAGATGGGGTAAATGGTGAAAGTAGGGGAATCAGTAACCAGACACAGGTTTAAAACTGGGAGGGAGAGATTTAACAAAAACACGAGGGTAACCTTTTTATATAGAGGGTGGTGGCTGAATGTAATGGGCAGCTGGACAAGGTAGTTGAGGCAGGTACTATTGTAATATTTAGGAAAGAAATGGACAGAATGAGATCTGGACTTGGCAAATGTGGGTGGGACATTTTGTCCAAATTCAATATGTGCCCTTTGAGCCCAATGGCCCTTATGGGTACCTCTCATTATTGTACAAACCTCCTTTCTGATGTTATGGTCCCCCCCCCCCCCCCCACCCCTCAGCATTTCAAATGATCCAGGTAGAAAAAGCTTTCTTCTCTGAGGTTTGGTGAGGCAAGAACTAGAGGATGTGGGTTTAGGGTGAAAGGGGAAGTGTTTAGGGAGAACATTAGAAGGAACTTCTTCACACAGAGAGTGGTGGTGGGAGTGTGGAACAATTTGCCAGCTCGAATGGTGAATGTAGGCACAATTTTGACATTTTTAAAGTTTGGATATGTACATGGATGGGAGGGGTTCAGAGAGCTATGGTCAGATACAAGTCAATGGGATGGAGAAAAATAATAGTTTGGCAAAGACTAGATGGGCCAAAGGGCCTGTTTCCATGCTGTGCTATAGTTCTATGTCACAACCTCTCTAGGCTCAGGAACGTGGTCCTGAATCTTTCCTGCTCCGTGTGCAGTTTAATAACATCCTTCCTATAACAAGACGACCAGAACTGTACATAATACCCGAAATGTTGCCTTGCTAATGACCGTCACCATGCAGCACACCCTCTGTTCTCACTGCTGGCACCAGGAAAGAGGTTCCGGTGCCACAAGACTCGCCCCACCAGGTACAGGAACAGCCGCTCACCCTCCACCGTCAAACTCCTCAACGACAAACTCAATCAGGGACTCGTTTAAGGACTCTTACTTGTGCACTTTACTGATTTATTTTCTCTCTGTTTTGTACATTTACATTCACTGTCCATTTACAGTTCTTTATTTGTTTACATATTCATGCTATGTACAGTTTAGTTTTTCTCTGCCAATAAGTGGGAATTCTGCCATGCCTGCAGGAAAAATAATCTCAGGGCTGTATGTGATGTCATGTATGTACTCTGACAATAAATCTGAAAATGTCTTCCTACACCTGTAACAGGATGTCCTTGCTCCTGTACTCAATACCCTGACCAACCAAGGCCAAATGTCTTATTCCCCACCCAGTCCATCTGTAGTCACCACTTTCAGGGAAAGTACCAAACTCCACAGGGCCCCTCCATTTACTGTATACATCCTGCCTTGGTGTGACTTACCAAAATGAAACACTTCCCACTGATCCAAATCATTCCTCAGTCCACTGGCTCAGTTGGTGACATCCTGTTGTAATCTTAGATAACGTTCCTCACTGTACCATCGATTTTGGTCTCGTCCGCAAATTTACTAACCACCTCAACAGCATTTTCATCCAGTCTTCAAACATGGTAAACCCAAATATTACACCAGTACCTCAGAATTTAACACTGATAAACCTGGAGATCATCATGGACTAGAACTTCAGGGAGGTGGCCAGGGTGCTGGGTGACTACCAAGAGGGGTGTCGAGGGGGAGCAGAGAGAATCATCACCCTCAGTAATACATGGAGTGCTTTCGACCTGGCTGTGGGGTTGACCATTCAGGGGAGGACAGCTCACAATAAACTTGAGGAACAACATGTCAGAATCCTCCTGGACCTCTTTCCGAGAGTCTTCAGACAGCTTCACTGTGTCTGCGTGTCGCTACCAAGTCCGTGAGGCACTAATCGGCCATAATCAGAATGTCTTTTCATGAATTCATGTCCCGAAATTCGTTGGTTTGCAACAGCACGATAACGGGCCCTTTTTCGGCCCACGAATCCGTCCTGTCCAATTTACACCCCATTAACCTACACCCCCGGTACGTTTCGAAACCGGAGCCCCCGGGGAAAACCCACGCGAGGACGGCCTTGCAGACTGCGCAGGATTCGAACCCACCGTCCCTATCGCTGGCGCTGTAAAGGCGTTGCACTAATCTCGACATCAACCGTCCCGCCCTGTACTGTGATTTACGGGTCCAAAGATGGCTATAAATTACATCTCCGTAAATACACAATTTTTTTTTAAAAAAACCTCTAAATTGATGTAAGATAAAGTGGATAGCGTCTGTGGTTGATTGTCCATAGGAAAATATGATGGCAGAGGGGGAAGAAGCTGTCCTTGTGCCGCTGGGTGTTCGGCTTCAGGCTCCTGTACCCCCTTCCTGGATGGGGAGGGTCGATGACAGAAGCTGCTTTCTTAAGACCCTGCCTCTTGTAGATGTCCTGAATGGACATAAATCATCACACGCGGAATAGATTTCCGATCGAACCCATTCTCCGTGTGGGGAATGTTTCCCAATTTAACCCTGAGGGACCTGCTTTCATCCTGTGACCGCACCCTGGACTCCCCAACCTGGGGGAGTCAAATCCCTCCCAGTTCCCCTGCCTGTGTTGGATACTACATCTACTACAGGAGCATCAAAGTCAGGGCTACCAGGCTGGGAAATAGCATATTTTATATAAATAAATCATATATTTGTACCTGTATACTGTGTGTGTGTGCGCGCGTCCAGTGGTCCGGAAAAACGTTGTTTCTTCGGCTTGTATGCGTGCAGTGAGAGATGATCTCTGTCCTGAACTTGAACAGAGTCCGTGAGGACAGCTGCTGTTTCTGCGTCTCCGATCACGCTTTAACTGGAGTCCGTCGGTGGTTGCGCTGAATGGGAACTGCACTCCGTCCAGGGACATGACAGCCTTCCCACGGCGCAGGGTCGGACCCGCTCCCAAGTCCAGCCCCAGTTTGCGGACGGGACTTGCCGCTAATCCCGGGTATCACTGTCGAGGAACCCCCCCACCCCGGCCGGCGACATCAGTGGTGTCGGCGCACGGGCTCAAACCCCTCCACTTCTCTCCCCCGGGTGCGGCCTGGGCACCCGCTCCCACACACGGTGCGCTTCTTTCGCCCCCCCCCCCCCCACAGGGTCATCGGTGACCAAGCACACGCCCTCCCGGTGTGAAATGTACCCATCTGACCACACCCGGTCCTAATTCCCGACACCTCCACCAACCAGCGAGATGACCACGGTCTCCTCTATTCCGAGGTCAAACAGACGCTGAGGTCGAATGCAACGCACATGGGAGAAAGAGCAGCGTCCGCAGGAAGTTACGGGTAACCAATGGTTCGGGCCCGAGCCCTTCATCAAGTGTGAGCAAAAATAGGCAGGTGCGGGTGTTGAGTTTTGGGCGGCAGCTGGTGGTTTTATTTGAAATCTGTTTCACGGATGGAAAGAGAGGAGAGCGAGAAGGGGGAGGGGAGAGGGAGAGAGAGAAAGGGGAGGAGAGCGAGAAGGGGGAGAGAGAAAGGGGAGGGGGAGGGAGAGACTGATTATTTGGGGTCTGAAAGCTCTTTGAAAAAGAGGTGGAGAGGAGAGAGGAAGGGGTGGAACAGGAACGCAGTAGGTCTCGCAGAGTCCAGAGGAAGTAAAGATTGAAAACCGATATTTCGGGCTGAGATTTCAAGGTTTGAGTAAAAAGCAGGGAGGCATGGGGAGGGGAAGGAGCCCAGACGAACAGGTAGAGGATAGAAAAGTTCTCTGGTGGGAAGGAGACAGAGGGATTGGGAAAGAGCGAGACAGAAGCCGGAGAAGTCGATGTTAATGCTGCCGCTCGGCAGCGCTTGAGTTGTCGTTGTGGGAATGGGGTGTGGATTTAAAATAAAAACACAATGCTGGAGAAACTCAGCCGGTCAAACCGTGTCCTTTATAGGTAAAAATAGATGACCTGCGTTTCGAACTTGAGCCCTTCAACAAAGTTTTACTACCGTGGATTTAAAATGCTTGGCCGCTAGGAGATTCATGCTCTTGCGGCGGACAGAGTGAAGGTGCTCAGCGAAGCCATCTCCCAGTCTGTCCGATGTAAACGGGACCATCGAGGGAGCACCGGGTGCAGTCGATGAGCCGCGCAGATTCACAAGGGAAGCGTTGCCTCACTTGGAAGGGCTGGTGAGGGAGGAGTCGTGGGCACAAATGGAGCAGATCTGAAGGGGGATTAATAAGAGGGGGGGGGTGACTGGACAGAGGATAGCTAGTGAGGGAAGATTGGTGGGAAGGAGTTAGTGGACTTCTGTATTCCCCGGGGTTGTCGACTGTGAATAGCACACTCACGCCGGCTCCCCAAGAGCGACTCAACTCTCTCACCGCTGATGCGCTAATGTCTCAGAACCTTCGGCTTCCCTCTCGCTCGCCTCTCATACCAACCCGAGACTTTAGTGCATAATGTTTCAATATAAACGGAGAGCGAGCACGGAGGGTGCCCTGCCAGAACAGCACACTGACCCGCTGAGGTCACTTCTCGGTAGAAAGCCCGTGGACCGAACCAGGGTCAGGCTTTATTAATGATCCCAGAGAGAGAAATGCTCCTGTTTAACAACTCACATTTTCCAGCCCAGGCTCCACCTATTAACGCCATCGCCAGCACCGAGAGGTAACTCCCAGCTCCCATCCTCGGTCTCCTGTGGCTCGCAAATTTCCCGCGGCCGCTCTTCACCCAGCGGCGTCCGCTCGTTCAGGACACCGGCTTCTCTCTGGAAGTCAAGTCTCACTCACTTCACCAAAAACCACGGACTGTGATGGGCAGGTGGACGAGGGTTGCGGAGCCCATCCCTGATGGGGTTGGGTGAGGGTGAGCCAATCGCACGCTGCGCTTCGCCGCGTCAGCTGTTTCCTGGTAAGTTGCAAGTTTGCCCTGAATTTTACCAAGCCTGGAGTTTGCTCCACAAGAGGAAGGAATTGCAAATGTGAGGAGGGGCCACTTCCAACACTCCCACGGTCCACGCTCCCCCCCCCCCCCCCCATCCATCGATGTGGAGCTCACACGCTGGTTGAAGGAAGTGTTGGAAGTTTGGAGACCAATGTTGGGAGTTCTTCTTTGAATCGTTCGGACAGGCTGGGCGCGCCTCAAAGAGGGAGAGGCACGTGTGGCAGGTCAGGCGCTGTGCCATGTCCAAATGAACCCCGGCCGCTTGTTCTGACACCCACCATCATTCAGGGCTCGGAGAGGATGGTCCTGGTTCACATCAACTCCAGCCACCCTCCGGCTCCCACACCACTGAACAGCCGCCTTCTCCGTGACCTGGAGCTCAGCACCCTCGCTGCAGTCGGATCGCACAGTCAGTGAGGTTCGGTTTCAGCGCCACCTCCACGATCACCCTCCATGCCGTGTACTCGGCCCCCGACCCCAATCCCTGTTCGCCCGCCAAGGCGAACCGCACCCAGGGCCAACTCCATCTGGGCATCCACCGCGCAGGGCAGGATCTCCAAAAATCGGGCTAGAGAGGAGAATGGAGGAACGTGCTTTGGGGCTAGGACAACGACCTCTCCCTCAGTGTTAACAACGGTCCGCAACGACGGTGCTGAGCAGGGGATGGCCGAGGGCTTTGTGACTGGGGAGTAAACGTCTGCAGTGACCGGTCCTGGTCCATCCAATGGCCAAGAAAGGGCAGGAGGAGGCTTCACTTGTCACCAGTTTCCCCGAACCCCGTCTACAGGGGCCCCAGTGGGAGGATCCTGTCATGGTCCCTGTGGGATGGGAACCCGTCCCCCAACACCCCGAGGAGCTGCAGAGGGTTGTGAACATGATCAATACCTCCGCCGCAACACTCCTCCTCTCCGCCACACCCTCGCCCCGCAGAATTATTACTAATTGGTAGTGCAAAATTAAACTGTACACAGTGTAAACATGTAAACAAATAACAAGTATACGGACAGTGAATGCAATGCAATACAGAAAGAATTTTTAAAAATCAATAAAGTGCACAAGAGCCCTTAAATGAGACCCTGATTGAGTTTGTGGTTGAGGAGTCTGATGGTAGAGGGGGAGCAGCTGTTCCTGAACCTGGTGGGGCGAGTCTTGTGACATGGAGACCTCTTTCCTGGTGCCAGCAGCGAGAACAGAGGGTGTGCTGCGTGGTGACGGTCATTAGCAAGGCAACATTTCGAGTATTGTGTACAGTTCTGGTCGTCTTGTTATAGGAAGGATGTTATTAAATTGCACACGGAGCAGGAAAGATAAGGCCCTTCAGCCCATCTAGTCTGTGCCAAACTATTTCTCTCCATCCCACTGACTTGTATCTGACCATAGCTCTCTGAACCCATCCCATCCATGAACATATCCAAACTTTACTTAAATATCAAATTTGAGCCTACATTCACCATTCCAGCTGGCAGCTGGTTCCACACTCCCACCACTCTCTGCATGAAGATGTTCCCCCTAAACCTTTCCCTTTTCACCCTAAACCCACGTCCTTTACGTCTTTGCCTCACCAAACCTGAGAGGAGAAAGCATCAGAAAGGTGATTTGTACAATAATGAGAGGTATCCATAAAGTGGATGGACACTGTTTCCCTGCGGATAGGGATGTCTAAAATGAGAGGGTGTGTTTGAGGTGAGAGGGGAAAGTTTGAAAGGGGAAGTGAGGGGAAAGGTTTTCACAAAGGGGTGAGTCACGACTGCTCTTCAGTTACTTGCAGCAAAACATGTCCAAATACAGAAGATAAATCTTCATAAAAAAAACTTTATAAAATTCAGCTGAAAGACCATCATCTCCTGATGACTTTCCATTTGGCATTTCCTGTATAGCCTCTTTAATCTCAAAATCTGTGAATGGAGCTTCCACTTCTTTAACCTCTTTCTCCCCTAAAACAGGTAAATTTAATTTAGATAAATAAGATTCAATAGAACCAGCATCCTGTTTCCCCTCAGAAGTATATAATTTTTTTTGTAAAATGAATAAAACTGATCATTAATTTCCTGAGGTTTATAGGTAACTGATGAATTCTTTTTCACAGCATTAATAGTTTGTGATGCCTGTTCTGTTTTTAATTGCCATGCTAATACTTTATGAGCTCTCTCACCTAATTCATAATAACGTGGCTTAGATCGATTAAGTAGGCGCTCATACTGATAAGTTTGTAATGTATTATAATGCAACTTCAACTTCATTAAAGCAGCTTTTTTTAATCTTCTGTAACATCTTTCTGAAATTCCTTATCCAAGTCAGTAATTTGTTTCTCTAACATTAAACTTTCCGCTACATATTGCTTTTTAACTTTCGTAGTATAACTAATGATTTGCCCTCGTAAATAAGCTTTCAAAGCATCCCACAGTACAAAATCACTACGTACTGAATTAACATTCTCAACCAAAAATAATGCAATCTGCTCCTTAACAAAAGTAATAAACTCAGGTGTCTTCAATAGCATTATATTAAATCTCCATCTATAAGATGATTGCACCACCTCTGAACTCACACAAGAAAAAAATAACATAGAATGATCCGATATTACCTGACTTTTATATTCAGCCTGCAATACTCTACCCAACAAATGTGCTGAAATAAAAAAAATCTAGAAAATGAGTCATGTCTAGAAGAATGAAAAGAAAAATCTTTCTCTGTCGGGCTCACTCTCCTCCAAACATCCAGGTAGAAGACAATGAAATCAAGGTCCTTGCTGACCATGTCCATGAAATGCTGAAACGTCTGGGCTATATTCATTAATTCAAAAAGCATTCAAAAAGGCCGAAAGGTGTAATAATGGCTGTTTTCGGGATGTCGTTAGGGTGCACCAGAATCTGATGGTACCTCTTGATGAGGCCTACCTTTGAGAAAATTTGTCAACCCTGAAGTCATGTGGCAAAGTCCTAGACATGTGGGAGGAGGTATCCTTCTGGGACTGTGATATCATTGAGTCGTCTAAGCCACCGCATGGACCCCAACAGACAGAGTTCTTCTGGACCATTTGCAGCGGGAATGCCCAGAAGCTGTTTGAAGGCAGATGATACCCAACTCCTCCATGGCAGTAGACTTGGTCTTGGCTTGGAGGAGTTTGTCTTGTGAGAGGTGCCATGCCTGTGCATAAACTGGGGGCCACGGTGATCTTGATGTGGTGCTCCACGCCATGTGCTGGTTTAGCTTCGTGGAAATTGAGTGTACAGTGACAGGTACTTGGCCAGTAAAAGGGCATATTCATCGCAGTCTGTTGATGCCCAACGGTGAAAAGGAACTTGAGGGGGTATGACTGGAATGTGGTAGCATTGATCAAGTGGCATCTGTTCATGTTACCACGATCTTATGTGTCGGGAAGAAATCGTCTCCGAGTAGGACTTGCCCAATGGACGCAATCATACACTTCCAATGTAAAACAGTTCCCACAGCATGGATTGTGACCAGATGAGTGCCAAAGCTTGGAATGGAGGAGCCATTGGATGCCTGTAGGGGGAGGCCCTTGGGGTTGTGCTTGAGCTTGAAGTACATCGGCAGGATGAGCCTTATCTCTGCATCCATGTTGACTAGGAAATCTCTCCTTGTCTGCTGGTCCTTTAATAGGGTAGGCCTTTATGTGTGCCAACCGCGAGGCCACTATAGGTGGCCTGTTTGTTTTATGTTGCTGTGCTTGACTTGGTGTTAGGGTACAAGCATGGAGGGATGCACCGCCAAGTGTTACAGCCCTATCTGCAGTGGTAGAAACAGTAATTACTCTGTTTATCTGAGCGCTCGTTACATTGCAGTTAGGCCGCGGCTACTGCTGGCAGAATTGATGGGCAGCTGTGCTGGAGGCACCAACTGCGTAGATCAGTGGTACATGTTGCAGGGTGCAGAAAACCCTAATTGCTTCCTTGGTTACCAGGTGTGGGGGGCTGGAATCCATGTCGGATATTGTCGAGGAAATGTGCACCGGTACCTTGGAGAGGAACAGGGCCTCGAACAAGAAACAGTTTGTGTGTGTCCGCTAAAGTCACCATTTCGTGTATGAGCTCAGACAGATTTCTATCGCCCAGGCCTTGCATATTCAGGATGTGGACGGCGCGCTTGTGTTGGCTGAGTTCTATGGAATCGAGGAGGAATTGTTCATTCATACACTCCGTAGGAGGATTTTTCATGAAAGAGCTTACTTTTACTGCAGTAGCAGTGTCCAGGACACTGATGACATGCCAGAACTTGGTATCCTCTGAGACACTGCCTCTGATCTAGAACTGTGACTCGGCCAGTTGTAACCAGTTCCTAGGCTGATTGGCTCAGAAGGGTGGCAAATGCATGCCCACAGAGTTGGTCACATCCTGCATTTTGTCGTATTCGAGGTGGGTTCCAAAGACCACACACAAAGTGAACCAGTAAATTACTTTATTTGAATCTCTCATGCTGCTTTAAGGGGACAACCTACTTCCTGTCTGGGGAGCATTGGTCTAAAGGAGTGATGTCAGCCCTTTGTGGGGTCACTGACTGCCCAGCGACGCACAACCAGAAAGTGGCGACATCTCCCAGGCAACGCGGATCGCCAAACATATACTTCTCCTGAGAAGAGAAGGAGGCCCACGCCATCTTGTCTCAACCGACTGGGGCAGCGATTCGGCCCATCTAACCATGTGGTCACTTGGCCCACTACATTTTTCTCTTTATTAAGCCTTTCCTTTATTATCAGAAGCCTTTTCCCAAACTCTCTATTTATTTTTCCAATTGGTCAACTTCTTTAGCATAATCCTTCTTCATTTTAACTAAGTAACTTATTATCTGACCTCGTAAATACGCCTTCAAAGCATCCCATAAAATAAATTTATTATCCACTGAATTAGAATTTATTTCTATAAATTCCCAGCAGGATTTGTGACCATAAATTGAATCTTAACAGGTAAAATCTTTTTAATCAAAATAGCCCAATGATGAAGCTGCCACTTGTCCTGTCCAATCACTTTTTAATTTTTGTTGTTCTTTCTCTGTTAAATGTGTCTCTTGTAAACCTCCCTCACCCTACCCCTCCCTCCCTCCACCCCAGCCTCACTCCACCCACTTAAATCTCACCCTACCCCACCCCAGCCTTATTCACCCTCCTTAAACCTTACCCTACCTCTCCCATCTTCACCCCAGCCTCACTCCCCTCCTTAAACCTCACCCTACCTCTCCCATCTTCACCCCTGTCTCATTCCCCTCCTTAAACCACACTCTACCTCTCCCCACTTCAATCCAGCCTCACTCCCTTCCTTAAACCTCACCCTACCTCTCCCTTCCTCATGCCAGCCTCACTTCCTGTAAAGGTTAAAAACCTTGTGTTTCTGATTTTAGTTGATTTTGTGCCTATCCCTTTAAGAAAAACTGTTGTTTGTAGTGTTACAATAGTTACTATGATGTCATATATCATAATATCTGAGCAGAAAGAATCATGAGATTTTCGAGAATCATGAGAAGCTCGAGACACTGAAATCGTCTTAAATCATCTTAATCATCTTAATTTTGGCTTATATCTGTTTAAAGTTGAATATCGTTATCTTATAATACAGTATAATTTGTTTACTCATTGCTATGAAAATCTCAATGTGAAGTTATGCAAAATGTTTATTAATTTTATCAACAAATTAAAGCTACTTACAGCTGCTACTATGGAATTTGATTTATGGATTAATAAGATGGTAATTCGGAATATCATCACTCATGTTTCTGAGAAGATGACACGTTTTGAAATTGGGAAATATTAGAACTTGGAAAGTGTTTTCTTTATTCTTATTCAAAATAAAGTTATGATTGTAAATTATGTTTGGGAAAAGGCTCATAAATTTTGGATGAACAAACTCAATGTATTAAGCATTTAAGCTTTAAAGAAGTCTCCATGAGAACATGTTGGTCTGACTGCAGACACCTGTAAACTTGAAGAGATTATATAGAAAGCTACCAGCCAGAATCTGGCAGGAAGCCCTGAAGAATGTTTTGAAAAGTTGTACAAACAACTGATATGCCACCCTGTGTGAAGAACACAGATTGAAGACAGCCAGAGAAATCTTCTTAAAGGATACAAATTTGTTTACAGTTCACAGGAAACCAGGAGAAGACCGGCTGCAGTGTGAAGAATTCAAGATGGAGAAGAAGTCTCATTGGGCTAAAGATCTTGAGCAAACATTCCCCTCCTTAAACCTCACCCTACCTCTCTCTTCCCCAACGCAGCCTAACTGCCCCTCTTTAAACCTCCCTCAGCCTCCCTCTCCCTTCCTCACCCCATTCCCACTCCCCTTCCTTAGACCTCACCCTACCTCTCCCTCCCTGAATCCAGGCTCACTCGCCCTCCTTAAACCTCACCGTACCTTACCCCAGCCTCACACTCCCTTCTGAAACCTCATTTGACCTCTCCCTCACCCCATCCTCATTCCCCTCCTTAACCCTCACCCTAATTCTCCCTCCCTGAATCTAGCCTTACTTGTCCTCCTTAAACCTCACCCTACCTCTCCCTTCCTCACCCTCATCCTCATTCCCCTCCTTAACCCTCATCCTATCCCTTCCCCACTCCTGCTCCCCTCCTTTACTCCCTCACCCCCTTACCCCACCATCCTCTTCCCTCTTCCTCTCATCACTCATCTCCTCACCCCACCCCTTACTCAGTCTTCCCCCTCACTATGCTCCTATTTCCTTCATCCCAACTTTACTCCCTCACCCCCATTCTTCAAGCCCCCCATAATTCTGAACACCGAATGCAAAACAATAGAACATGGAACGTAGAACATTGAATTCTGCAGAACATAATGCCCTTCAGCCCACAGTGCTTTGCTGACTTCATAGCCTCTACTGGAACAACTGCCCTGAATTTCCCTGCTGCTTTCCCCCACCCCCTTTTTCTCACCCTTCCTTTTTTCTTTTAAAAGATCCTATTGTCCCTGCCTTCACCACCATTGCTGGCAGCACATTCCATGCACCCACTCCTCTCTGTGTGAAGAACCTGCCTCTTATATCCCCCCTGTATTTACTTCAAAGCACCTTAAAAATATCTCCGCTTATGTTAGCCAGTTCAGCCCCGGTGAAAGCCACTGACCATCCACATGATCAATGCTGCTCATTGCCTTGAGCACCTCTATCAGGTCATCCCCTCCTCCTTCGCTCCAAGGAGAAAAGACCAAATTCACTTGACACCTCCTCATAAGGTGTGCACTCCAATCCAGGCAATTCACCATCTCTGTAGCACCCACATCCTTCTTGTTGTGAGGTGACCAGAATTGTACACAATGTTCTAAGTGGGGTCTAATTAAAATCTTGTATAGTTGCAACATTACCTCATGGCTCTTGAACACGATCCCACAGTTAATGAAGGTGTTTACCTTCATGACAACACTATCAATCTGTGCAGCACCTGTGGACACGTATCCTCAGATTTCTCAGTTATGGTCTTTCAGCACACGTTTTGTATCCATACATTTCCATCACTGTATATATTGTTACATTAATTTCCATTGCCACCACTGTGACACCTTGTACTTAATCCCTCCACCTCATGGAGTGAGGGACTTACCCTTGGTCTCACCCTCTCAGTGCCCAGTAATGGGAGGGCTCTAGACTGTGGACCTTCCCCCCCCCCCCCAAGTGCCCCCACATTGGCTGCACCAAGCCTTAGTGCGTCCCTCAGCACATACTTCTGCAGCCTGGAATGTGACAGTTGGCAGCACTCCCTCATCAACATCTCCGTCTGCTGAAAGACCATAACTGAGTGTTGTCACGAAGGTAAACGCCTTCATTAACTGTGGGATCGTGTTCAAGAGCCATGAGATAATGTTGCAACTATTAGAAGATTTTAATGAGACCCCACTTGGAACATTGTGTACAGTTCTGGTCACCTCACTACAGGAAGGATGTGGGTGCTACAGAGAGGGTGAATTGCCTGGATTGGAATGCACACTTTATGAGGACATGTCGAGTGAATTTGGCCTTTTCTCCTTGGAGTGATGGAGGAGGAGGAGGAGGGGGTGACCTGATAGAGGTGCTCAAGGCCATGAGCAGCATTGATCATGTGGATGGTCAGTGGCTTTCACTAGGGCTGAACTGTCTAACATAAGCGGAGATATTTTTAAGGTGCTTCGAAGAAAATACAGGGGGGATATAAGAGGCAGGTTCTTCACACAGAGAGGAGTGGGTGCATGGAATGTGCTACCAGTACAAGGCAGGGACAATAGGATCTTTCAAAAGAAAAAAAGGAAGGGTAAGAAAAAGGGGGGGAAAGCAGCAGGGAAATTCAGACCTTCGGTGGAGTAGACTCTGAAATATATTTACCCTCTACCCAAGACAGATCAAACCAGAGGGCATACATTTGGCAACAGTGGGGAAATTTTGAGGGGATCTGAGGGGGACCATGACATCAAAGATGATGGGTAGAAGTGCTCCTGTGACTTATGGCCTTAAGGACATGACCTTCTTCACCCAGAGAGTGGGGAGTACCTGGAACACATCCAGATGGAGTGGTGGGAGGAGAGGGTTTAACAAGTGTCACCCAGGGATAGACAGATGCCGGTCAAGCGCTGGATTGTGAGGTTAGTCCAGATGGACAGACCAAATGTAGTGTTCCTGTCTTGAAATGACTCTGACGGGCATCGTTCTGATTCCAAGGAGGAAAGTGTTGGACAATGCAAGGTTAACCTATTGTGCACTTGAACCTGACGTGCATTGTACAGGGAAGAAAATGTCAAGTGAGTGGTATCTGGAAAGTCCCTGGAACAGGTTCAACCAAACCACGGTCAACTGATAGGTTCACCAGTAACTCCGCCCCCAGCCAATCGACCAATGCTCAGGGGCAGCCGAAAGGTGTCACCAGTTGCTGGCAGAAATAGGTCCGTTCTCGTGTGAAATGGCTGGATGTTGTTGTCATGATAATGAATATGTATGAGATGTACCGGAAGTCACGTAGTAGGAGAGAGAGATAAGAACACAAGCAGGAGAACAAAGGAAACGGGAGAATAAAGCCACAGAGAAGTTTACCTGATAAACTTGTGTTTAATGTTTTATTAACTTCACATTTCGGGCCACAAATGTGACATTGGCGACGAGGATGAAAGAAGCTTGAAGAAAATTAAAGACTAAACAAGATTACAGAGGATTACAGACAACTTCAAGGTGATAAGAATTTTCTCTGTGACTCAGTACTTTGGGGCTGAAATATTTCCTCATGGCTGGTGCAAACAGTGACTTTCTAACACATAGTGGAATTGCTCATTTTGACCCGACTGGTGATGCAAGCACTGTAAGTGTGAAGTGGAAGACACGGCTGGAAGAATTTGAATCCTATGCCGACAGTCATGGCCTATTTCTACATACCGGTACGGTTGAACAAAAAGCGCAGAGAAGGGCGTTACTTCTTTTCACTGCGGGACCCTCTGTTCGGGAAACATTTAAGACACTTTTGAATACTGGAAGAAAGGATGAGTACCAGAAAGCGGTAGATGCATTAAATGCACACTATGTAGTGACACCGAATGCTACATTTCAACGCTATTTGTTTCGGAGAACGAGACAAGAAGATGACCAGACAATTGCTCAGTACGTGACGAGACTACGCCAGCTAGCTGTTGGATGCAATTACATGCCAGCTGATTTGGACAACCAATTATTGGATCAAGTCGTACAGCACTGCAGATCAGATAAACTCAGAAGACGTCTACTGGAAAGAGGGAGTGAGTTGGAACTCACCGATGCTTTAACCATTGCTGCTGCATTAGAGGCTGTTGAAGGGCAATTTCATACCATGACCCTGAAAGACAACTCAAGCCAGCAAATTAAGAGGCTCTCACATCGCCATAATCAGCCAAGATATACGTCGACACATGACGTGGAGTGTTATCGATGTGGAAACCGAGGTCACTTTGGAAAAGACCCATATTGCCTGGCCAAAGTCAAACTTTGCAGAAAGTGTAGAGGTAAGGACCACTTTGCAAAGAAGTGCAAAAGCAAGTCCAATGCAGACCAGAAGAGGAAGAGTACAACTTCCAAAGGCAAAGCCTGGGGGAAAGAAAAGTATCCTGGAAAGAAAGATACCATTCGCCAGATAGACAGTGACGATGATGATACCCAGGAGGAACAGAGTTGTTACCAATTTACGTTGAATGAAGTACATCATGAGAAAGTCCCAGTGATCATTGGTAGAGTGACAGTTCAGGTCATTGTAGACTCAGGCAGTGACAGTAATGTGATTGATCGACATTTATGGGAGAAGTTGAAAAGGAAAAAGATCATCTGTACCTCAAAGAAGTGTTCCAAGAAACTGTATCCATACAAAGCAACCAAGCCATTGCAGACCATTGGATGTTTTACTGCAACTTTTGAAGCTGGAGGTAAGTACACCGAAGCAGAGTTTATGGTCATAGAAGAGAGGGGAGAACCATTGCTGAGTAGAAGAGACCTGGCAATACTTCATATTGGAGCTTGTGTCAATTCAATTCAGTCATACGAGGATATGAAGCAAGAATTCCCCGCAGTTTTCCAAGGAGTAGGAAAGCTGAAAGGTCGACAATTGAAGCTAGCGGTAGATGAAACGGTCAAACCCAAGGTACAACCAATGCGCCGAACTCCGTTTGGACTTCGTGGGAAAGTTGAAGTCAAAATTAAAGAATTGATCGAACAAGACATTATAGAACCGGTGGAACATTCGACACAATGGGTCAGTCCCGTAGTGATTGTGCCCAAACCAAAGGGTGACATAAGACTATGTGTTGACATGAGAATGGCCAATGAAGCTATAATTAGAGAACGACACCCTATACCAACAGTGGAAGAAATACTTCAAGAACTAACTACCAGCAAGGTATTCTCAAAAATTGATCTGAAATGGGGCTATTATCAATTAGAGCTGGATCCATTATCCCGAGAGGTAACTACATTTGTGATTCACTGTGGATTGTATCGTTACAAGAGACTATCATTTGGAATTAATGCAGCTTCGGAGATCTACCAGCATGAAATCCATCGAGTGATTCAAGGCATTCCTGGAGTTGCCAACATTTCTGACGACATCATAGTCCATGCACCAACGAAGGAAGAGCATGACAAACGGTTGAGGCGTGTACTATCTAGACTACAGGAGGCAGGCCTTACCGTGAATGGAAACAAGTACCAGTTCGGTGTGTCAGAAATGGACTTCATGGGACACAGACTTACACGGAAAGGACTAAACCCTGCAGAGGCCAAGGTGAAAGCTATTGCAGAGGCACGTGCACCTCAGAACGCAACAGAGGTGAGGAGTTTCCTAGGATTAGTCAATTTTTGTGCAAAGTTCATTCCTAATTTCGCTACAGTGGCAGAACCACTAAGGAAACTAACCAGGAAAGGTGTACCATTTCATTTTGGATCTGAGCAGAAGAAAGCGTTCACAGCGCTGAAGCAAAGCCTGACAGATGCAAAAACTCTTGGATATTACGATCCGGCGGCATCAACCAAAGTCATAGCGGATGCCAGCCCGGTTGGTTTAGGAGCAGTGTTGGTCCAGATGCATGATGGAGGACCAAGAATCATTGCCTATGGCAGCAGATCGTTATCAGATGTGGAAAGAAGATACTCTCAGACAGAGAAAGAAGCACTCGGACTTGTATGGGCCTGTGAGAGGTTCCATGCATATTTATACGGCATTGAATTTGAACTTATCTCAGATCATAAGCCATTAGAGGTGATCTATGCACCTAGATCCAAACCATGTGCCAGAATAGAGAGATGGGTACTCAGACTACAATCCTACAAATATAAAGTAATCCACATTGCAGGGAAAGCAAACATTGCTGATCCGCTGTCCAGATTGGTGAAGGATGGTGGTCCACAATCCAAGTCAGAATTGGGAACAGAAACAGAGAGCTTTGTACGCTTCATAGCTATTCAGGCGACAACGAAAGCTGTGACTACGAAGGAAGTCGAGAGAGAATCCGAACGTGATCCAGAACTCATGGAAGTAAGAGAATGCATACAGAGTGGACAATGGGACAAGTGTACTCACAAGGCTTACATTCCCATAAGAGACGAACTTTTTTGTATCGGACAGTGTGTATTGAGAGGTTGCAGATTGGTGATACCGGAAAGATTGAGACTGAAGATCGTATCCTTAGCGCATGAAGGACACCTAGGTATTGTTGGTACCAAGCAAAACCTCAGGACCAAGGTATGGTAGCCAAGTTGTGATAAAGACGCAGAGAGATTTGTTAAAACTTGTCATGGATGTCAAATCACAAGTAGGAGTAATCCGCCAGAACCGATCCGGAGTACGCAACTTCCGACAGGACCATGGATTGACGTAGCTGTTGATTTTCTTGGACCTTTACCGACGGGTGAATCAATTATGGTAGTGATAGATTACTACAGCAGATACTATGAGTACGTGGTGTTGAAGTCCACAACCACTGAAAAAACAATACAAGCGTTAGCAGAGATATTCACAAGATATGGATTACCTGTTACATTATACTCTGACAATGGTCCACAATTCATTTCAGAGACATTTACGGAATACATGAGGACCACAGGTATCCACCATCATAAAGTAACTCCGAAATGGCCGCAAGCCAACGGAGAAGTAGAGAGACAAAATCAATCCATTGAAAAACGATTGAGGATTGCACACGCAGAAGGACAAAATTGGCGAGAAGCATTGCTATCTTATGAGGCTGTCTATCGAGCAACGCCTCATGCAACCATGGAAAAAGTCCTGCAGAAGCATTTTTTGGGAGAAAAATCCGCACAAAAATGCCAGAAATAAAGGAAATCCGAGACGACCAGGAGATGAGGGACCATGATGCTGAAAAGAAAGGTGCAGCAAAGCTATACACAGATTCGAAACGTGGAGCCAAGTATTCAGACATCATGCCAGGAGATAATGTTCTAGTGAGGCATGAAACTGGTGGTAAGCTAGACACACCTTATTACCATCAACCCTATACTGTCATATCCAGAAGTGGCAGTATGGTGACAGTCAAGTCTCCGACTGGAGTCCTGTATAAGAGAAATGTCTCAGGTGTAAAAATGTACCAATCCAGAGATATATCGAGTGAAGAGGTTGAAAGGCCAATACGAGATGCTGAAACTGAGAAACCTGATGATGTTCCAGAGGCAGTTACCAGCACTCCTGATGAAGTGACTAGAGCGCCAGAAACACCCGAAGCCGTGGCGAGCAGTATTTCCGACGCTGAGAGTGAACAACCGAGAAGCGACGACAATATCGCAGGCAGGCCAAAACGAAACCGGAAAGTGCCCAAACGATACTAAGACTTTGTGCCATAGTTTTAATAAGAACTTTGGGACAGTATTTAATCTTATATTATAAAGTGCATGTATGAGTGCTGTAGGAAGTAAATTTTATGTAGTTGAGTTATAGTATTACCATTAGTTACGATGTTTGTAGGTTTCCGAGGGATATTGGTAAGTGAAGGTAAAGTTTATTTCTAATTAGAGGAGGGATGTCATGATAATGAATATGTATGAGATGTACCAGAAGTCACATAGTAGGAGAGAGAGATAAGAACACAAGCAGGAGAACAAAGGAAACGGGAGAATAAAGCCACAGAGAAGTTTACCTGATAAACTTGTGTTTAATGTTTTATTAACTTCACATTTCGGGCCACAGATGTGACAGTTGTCACTTTCCCTGCTCCACAGTGTCCACCCGACCACCGAACCATCCCGATAGTACCGTCGCCCTTCCTATCCCTCCTGCTCCCCCTCAGATCATGGAGCCCCCGTTCTCCGTCGCTTCAGCGCGCTGCTGATTGGAAATCCCTGCCCACACTCGAAATCTCAAGCAAGCAGGGAATGTTGGAAACCCTCAAATTCAAGTTCAAAGAGTTTTAAATAGTAAAAGTAGACTTTATTCATAATAAATTATTTGCAGCCAAAAACCATTCAAATTCTTTTCGTACCTTTCATTTTGTATCCATACATTTCCATCACTGTATATATTGTTACATTAATTTCCATTGCCACCACTGCGACACCTTGTAGTTAATCCCTCCAACCCATGTAGTGAGGGACTTACCCTTGGTCTCACCCTCTCAGTGCCCAGTAATGGGAGGGCTCTAGACTGTGGACCTTCTCCCCAGTGCCCCGACATTGGCTGCACCAAGCTTTAGTGCGTCCCTCACCACGCACTCCTGCAGCCTGGAATGTGACAGTTGGCAGCACTCCCTCATCAACATCTCTATGTGCTGACAGACCATCAGAGTTTAGACAGACAAATGGTCACCTTTAACCAAATTTATGGTGTTCCAGTGGTCCTCAATGTTTGACTGTGTGTGCGACCCTGGGAATAAGTTCAAGTTTATCATCTGACTGCACATATACTGTACTGAACCAGACAAAAGAGCATTTCTCCAGACTATAAGTGTGTGCGCACACAATAATCGCGTCTAAAGATGAATAGATGATGTAAAATAAATAAATAGAAATATTTTGGAATTATTTATTTATTACAGAATATTGCTTATCAATCTCAAAGCCAGCAGGAAGAAGCTATTACCCAACCTGGCAGTACAATTTAATGCAGACAAGTGTGAGGTGTTGTATGTTGAAAGGGCCAACCAAGGGAGGGTTTACACAGTAAATGATAGGGCCCTGAGGATTGCAGAGGAACAAAGGGATCTGGGAATACAGAAACATTATTCCCTGAAGGTGGTGTCACATGTGAACAGGGTTGTAAAGAAAGCTTTTGACATCTTAGCCTTTATAAATCAAAGATTTGAGTACAGGAGTTGGGATGTTATGTTGAAGTTGCTTAAGACATTGGTGAGGCCAAATTTGGAATATTGTGTGCAGTTCTGGTTGCCAAACAACAGGAAGGATATCAATAAGATTGAAAGAGGGCAGAGAAGATTTACTAGGCTGTTGCTGGGTCTTCAGGAGTTGAGTAACAGGGAAAGATTTATAGGCTAGGATTTTATTCCTTGGAGTGAAGAAGAATGAGGGGAGATGTGATGGAGATTTACAAGATTATGAGAAGTATAAACAGAGTGGATGCAAGTCAGCTTTTTCCACTTGGATTGGGGGAGATAAATATAAGAGGTCATTGTTTTAAGCTGAAAGGGGAAAGGTTTAGGCAGAACATCAGAAAGAAGTTCTTCACTCAGAGAGTGGTGGGAGTGTGGAAACGAGCTGCCATTTGATGTGGTGAATGTCGACTCATCTTAGTTTTAAGAATAAATTGGATAGATACATGGACAGGAGAAGTCTGGAGGGTTATGGAATGAGAGCAGGTCAGTGGGACTAGGAAGATGATGGTCAGCACAGATTAGAAGGGCCGAATGTCCTGTTTTCTGTGCTATAACGTTCTATGGTTCTTCTGATTTTGACTCTCCTTCCTGTTGGCAGTGGGTTAAAGATACTGAGTATTGGATGGAAAGGGCCTTCTGTAAATCTTGTCATCAACGAGGAAATATAGAAATGGAGATCACAGCACATAAGGCAGCTTCTGCGGGAGAAAATCAGTCAACAGCTCAAGCCGGCCTCTGACATAATGTTGCACTAATTAATGGGCTGAGGATCATTGGTGTTTAAACTGAGATGTTTCCCAAGAGTTTGCCCTTCTGCGACCCAGTGAGCACCTATCTCCAAACTGGCACATCCAATGAGAGCTGCTGGCGATACATCTCAGTTCTCCCAATGCTCACTATACCCAATATCAGCCACGGTGCCCACTCTAATTCACAAGCAGCACAGAAACAGGCCCTTTGGCCCATCATTGTGTCTACCATCAGACTGGTTCTCACCTACATCAAAAGTTATCCCACAGACCTTGTCTCTGGGAGAAAACAGGAGTTCATTGAAGAAACCCACATGGTGACAGGGAGAAAGTGCAACCTTCACAGCCAGTGCCGGAGATCAGCATCAAACCTGGGTCTCTGGAGCTACAAGGCATCATCTCTACCAGCCATGCCACTGCCCAGCCACATTGCTCATTGTCTCATTGTCATGGTACTCAATGACCATTGTACATGGATCCTACAGTGTTCACATTACCCAGTGCACTCTGTACCCAGTGTTCATTGTACTTTGTTTCTACTGTACCCAGTATATCTGATGCTCAGTATCCAGTGACCACTGATCCTGATGCCCATGTTACCAGTGCCCACATTACTGGTACCTGCTTTACTGGGCTCTGACCCTGGTTGGGAACCCTGTCCACCCAGATTGAGATACCAGTGATCACAGTCATCTGCTGGGTCTCCTCGTCCTAGTTTTGGGCATGATGCAGGCCTGGACCAGAACTGGGGTGCCTCTGCTCCACTTCACTGCCCATTAACCATATGAGGAGTGGGTGTGAGGAGCATGAGATGTGTTGGTGGGAAGTGATGCCAGGGTCTGAGTGACTGTGCAAGCTCTTCAGCAGAATATTTACAATAGGCCCAGTCAATTTGGCCTTCAGTGGTACATCAGTCCAAGTGCTGTTCCCCCCCCCCCTCCCCCCACCCTCATCAGTGGGGGGAAGTGGACACTCCCAAAGCAGGAGGCTGCCTTTGGCAACAGGAGAGTTGAGTCCAGAGCTGAACTGCTGGTTGGAAGCCTCAATTAGTATCTGAACCTTGTCTCTGGTCTCATGACCTCATGCCAGCTGGTTCATTGTTTAAACTGATCATAATCTCTTGGTATTTTGGAGTAAAATTAAAAATATGAATAGGAGAGTATTGAACTTGAATTTAATTTTGCAAGAATATGACTTGGTTATGACTCATATAATAAGCAAGGATAATGTGCTTGCTGATTGCCTATGCAGATGTTGAATTTACAAATTGTTTCTGCAATATTTGTTTGTATTATATTGTAAAATAATGCGAAGTCCACCAGATAAATGGTTGATTGCAGTTTAAAATTTTGACCTTTTAGAAGTTCAAATTTTCTCTGTGGGAAGGTGGTGTTACAGATTTGTGTTAAACTTTAAATTAAAATCTTTCATTATAAAATATATATTTCTTAGTTAACATAGAACATAGAACAATACAGCACAGAACAAGCCCTTTGGACCTTGATATTGAGCCAACAAATATATCCCTTCCTAAAAATTGCAAAACCACCTTACCCCATAGCCCTCTATTTTGCTTTCATCCTTGTGTCTGTCTAAGAGTCTCTTAAGTGCCTCTAATGTTTCAGCTTTCACCATAATCCCTGGCAAAGCATTTCAGGCTCCCACTATGCTCTGGGTAAAAAAAACCTACTCCTGACATCTCCCCTAAACTTCCTTCCCTTCACTTTGTACAAATGTCCTCTGATGCTTGCTGATTCTGCCCTAGGAAACGGGTGCTGGCTGTCCACCCTATCTATGCTTCTCATAATCTTGTACACCTCTATTAAGTCAACTCTCATCCTTCTACACTCCAAAGAGAATTGTCCCAGCTCTGCTAACCTTGTCTCACAAGACTTGTTTCCCAATCTAGATAACATCCTGGTAAATCTCCTCTGCACCCTCTCCATAGCTTCCACTTCCTTCCTTTATGAGGTGACCAGGACTAAACACAATACTCTGTGTTTTATTTCCAGAGATTTGGAGAATTGCAACAATGATCTCTCTACTCCTGAATTCAATTCATCTATTAATGAATCCCAACATCCCATAGGCCTTCTTAATTATCTTATCAAGCTATGCAGCAACCTTGAGGGATGTATGGATTTTCACCCCAAGCTCCTTCTGTTCATCCACACTTTTAAGTATCCAACCATTAATCCTGAACTCAGCCTTCCAGTTTGTCCTTCCAAAATGCATCACCTCACACTTACCCAGATTGAAATTCATCTGCAACTTTTCTGTCCAACTCTGCATCCTACCTATATCCTTTTGTAACCTTCAACAACCTTCAGCTCCATCAACTCCTCTAACCTTTGTGTCATCTGCAAACTTACTGACCCATCCTTCCACCTCTTCATCCAAATCATTTATAAAACTCACCAAGAGCAGGGCTCCCAGAACGGTTCCTTGTGACACTCCACTAGTCACCGACCTCCAGGAAGAATACTCTCCTTCCACTACTACTCTCTGCTTTCTTCATACAAGCCAATATTTTTACCCATACAGGTAATTTTCCACTGATCCTGTGTTATAGAGTTAAATATATTTTTAGTGAGGGAACTGTGGGCTGGATTCAGGATAACACAGAAACACCACAGATCTTTACACAGAAGTCATTTTTGGAGTTGCTGCATCTGGAAAACAGAGCCACAAAGCTGGAGAAGTGCTTTTAATTGAAGCTCAAGTACCATGTGTGGTTCTTAAAAGCATTTTTGTGTATGCACACCATTCTACTGGCTGAGGGAAGCCAGAATTTCCAGAAACATAAACCAATTAAATCTTTAGACTAAGATGAGGTCGATTGTTTTTATGGATATGAGGTGGTTTTGAAGTAAAGCAGAATATTTTTCAGAATGAAACTAAAACTGTGGTGATGTCACATCACATGATGTCAGAGAAATATAAATGAAGAGAGAGACACATTTTGAGACCACTGAAGAAAACTGGCCATCCTGTAAAAAGACAGAATTGAAATGGTAGTATCTGGAGAGAGAGGGAGATGCTATTCTGTATTCTGATATCCTTAACATAGGAGATACACAACATAAGTGTTTTTTTTTTAAGTCAGACCACTTCCAACTGCTCTTTTAAGAAAAGAGAGGCAGCCTCATTTGTGTCTAGAAGATGGTCATTCCTGTTTGAGAAAAATATTCCATTGGGAAGCTCACAGTTCTGCAACCGTAACAAGATAGGGGAAAATTGTGAAAACACGTGTGAGAAGAAGTATCTCTCTAAAAGAGACTTCTGAGTTTAAAGAGATCTGAAGATATAATGTTTACTTCTGAACTTTGATTTTAAAAGATCCTCAAATTCATCAAGATGTTTTAAACTGGACTTTAAAAATGATTTTTTTCAGAATCAAGCTTAAACAGTAATAATTTGGACTTTCACACACACACACACACACACACACACACACACAAAGTTAGAGTTAAGTTTAGAAGAAGTAAGAAGGGTTATGTTATTAATAGTTTAATAAAAACTATTATTTTACATTTACCATTGGGAATTTTCCATTGCTGTTCCATTATTAGGATGAATAACATTTTATTAGTTTGTAACAGTGGGTCACACACAGTGATACAAGTGTGATCCATGTAAATGGGGGACCCACACAGTAAATCACATGTGATCCATGTAAATGGTGGGATACACACAGTGACGTACACAATCCCAAGGTGACATGGGGGGGGGGGGGGGTTGTAACTCCCTATCGGTCAGGGTCCTCTAATCCCTTCCAAACCTTGGGCTTTAACTGGTGATATTTGAAGGCAGGGAGGGAATGACACTTCAACAGACATTCCCTGCCCACCCTCTCCATCAGAGGCCACATACAGAGCTAGGGGAAGAAGACCTGCGGCAGCGAGGGCAAGCAGCTCCCATAACAGGTGATGTTCCCTGAGTTACCGATTTATACACAACACATGGGAGACCACCTGAGCACAACAAGTGTCAACAGAAGTAGAGCACAAGGTCTCAAATGGTCTCTGCAAGTGAAAGCTCAGCTCTGCAATGCAACCAGGAGGGTGCTTGGAGAAGTGAAACTTGCCCCGTGCTTCCAAGAGGAAGTAACACGAAGCCTAAAATGGAATGATCACGGAGCTTCTACACTGGAATGCACAGTCCTGCATTGGGAAATGCTGCCCTAAAGCAGACCTGAAATGGGTGCGTTGATCCTTAGGTCACACGGACCAAAACCTCAGCAACAATGATAAGAATGTGTGTTAGACTTGGCCCAGTGGGGATCGTAGATGAATGGTCAATGATGAAAGGCTTGAGTATATAAGGAGGCTGGGACCAGTAGAAGGGACAGAGCCTCACCATCATATCCAAGACTGGAGGGCAACTCTGCTTTAAGTTTATGGCCCCCTTTCCCTGTGAAGCTGAGAAGCTTTAGTTTCTTTCATACTTCTCTCTTAATGACTACATAAAAAACATTTAAAGATATTTATGTTACGGGAGGTGAAAAGAAAACAAGGCTTTTATATAAATGTGCCATGGGGCCCTTGTTGGGAATGGCTGGTTTAGGGTAAGGGGTAGAAGGTTCTGAGGGAACCTGTAGAAGAACACTTTCACCCAAAGAAAGCCTGAGGGTGTGATGGCATCAGAGACTCCTCACAATTGAAGAAGAATCTGGATGTGGAAAGGAAAGGCTGTGAATGTTGCCTCCATGGATTTTAGTAAAGGTTTTGGCAAGGTCCCACAAGGGAAGTTAATTCAGAAGTTTCAGACACTAGGTATCCATGGATTGGTTGTAAACTGGATTAGGAATAGGCTGTATGGGAGAAAACTGGAGACCTTTGGCTAATGGTGTGCTTTAAGGATCGGTGCTGAGACCATTGTTGTTTGTTGTCTATATCAATTATTTGGATGATAAAGTGGTAAATTGGATCAGCAGGTTTGCTGATGACACAAAGATAGGAGGGTTGTGGACAGTGAGGAAGATTTTTAAGCTTGCAAAGGGATCTGGACCAACTGGAATAATGGGCCAAAAAATGGAAGGTGGAGTTTAATGCAGACAAGTGTGAGGTGATGCATTTTGGAAGGGCAAACAAAGGTAGGACATAGACAGTAAATGGTCGTGCACTGAGGAGTGTGGAGGAACAGAGGGATCTGGGAATACAGATATATAATTCCCTGAAAGTGGCATCACAGGTGGATAGGGTTGTAAAGAGAGCTTTTGGCATATTGATTTTCATAAATCAAAGTATTGGGTATTGAGTATAAGAGTTGGGATGTTATGTTGAAGTTGCTTAAGACATTGGTGAGGCCAAATTTGGAGCTTCGTATGCAGTTCTGGTCACCTAACTACAGGAAGGATGTCAATAAGATTGAAAGAGGACAGAGAAGATTTACTAGGATGTTGCTGGTCTTCAGGAGTTGAGTTACAGGGAAAGATTAAAGAGGTTCAAACTTTATTTCTTGGAGTGAAGAAGAATGAAGGGAGATTTGATAGAAGTTTACAACATTATGAGAGGTGTAGACAGAGTGGATGCAAGTCAACTTTTTCCATTTAAATTGGGGGAAATAAATACGAGAGTTTTAAGCTGAAAGGGGAAAGGTTTAGGGGGAACATTAGGGGGAGGTTCCTCACAGAGAGTGATGGGAGAGTGGAATGAACTGCCATCTGACGTGGTGAATGCGGGCTCGATCTTGTGTTTTAAGAATAGATTAGATTGATACATAGATGGGAGAGGTGTGGAGGGTTATGGAATGGGAGCAGGTCAATGGGACTAGGGAGATGATCAGCACAGGCTAGAGGGGCTGAAGGGCCTGCTTTCTGTGTTCTATGGTTCTATGGATGAGCCATCAAGACATAGAGGGCTACAGCTCATGCTGGTAAATGGGATGAGTGTGGATACGTGTTTGTTGGTCTCAGATACTTCTGCCAAGGGGAATGTTTCCTATTGCCCACCAGTTCATACCTCTCAAAATTGTGGTGCCCTCTATCAGACTCCTGCAGCCTTTTCCACTTCATGGAAAACAAACCCAACTTATCCAACCTCTCCTCATACTGGCAACAAACTGATGAATCTCCTCTACACCCTGTCTGGTGCAATCACATATCTCCTGTGGCACAGTGACCAGTAATGTACACAGTACTCCAGCTGTAAAGTTGTACCAGTTCTGGACACTCTGGACAGGGTGCAGAAGAAATTTATCAAGATGTTACCTGGAATGGGAAACAAATCTTATGAGTCAAGTCAGCAAAGCTGGGACTTTTCATTTTGGAGTGCAGAAGGATGAGAGGAGACGATAGAGGTCTACAAGACATGCACCTGTTTCCCAGGGCAGAATCAGCAAACACCGAAGGACTTCTGTACAAAGTGAAGGGAGGGAAGTTTAGGGGAGACACCAGGGTTGTTTTTTTTACAAAGAGAGTTGTGGGTGCCTGGAATGCCTCGCCAGGGGTGGTGGTAGGGGCATTTAAGAGGCATGTAGATGAAAGGAAAATAGAGGATTTGGGGTAGGGAGGGTTTAGTATTTTTGAGAAGGAATATATGGGTCAGCACAACATCGAGGGCCGAAGGGCCTGTACTTTACTGCATTGTTCTATGTTGAAGATCCCTGCTCCAATATTCCATGACCTGACTAAGTAAGGCATGCTTTCCTAATCACCTATCCAGGTGTGCTGCTTCCTTAAGGGATGGATGCCCAGCACCCAGTTTCTAACCCAGCCACACTGTTTCACCACTAATTTGGGGAGTGTTGTGTCCTAGGACCTGGAACCTGAGAAATTAGAAACTCCAGGATAACAGCTTCCCCATGAATTACAAAAATGCCGCAAGTGCTTGAAATCTTGGGAATACTCATCGGGTCAGTCAGCGTCCGTGTCGAGAGGCGCAAAGTTACCACCTCAGACCCAGTTGGGGGCCCCAACTCTAAAATCAGCCAATGAGTAGGTAGCCTGCGGAATGCATCACCAGCTACCGGGAAGAAAATATTCGGGCTGCTTTCAGCCTCTCTCAGCCACCGAGGCTCAGGCGCCCTCTGCATCCGCGGATCCACATATTTCTGTTAAAGTAGGTGGGTACCGATGGAATTCTGGCCAATAGCTGACCATGGATAATTTTCATCACCGGTTGTCAGGCAAAAGCAGCAGTGAAGGTGTGAATCTGTGCAGGACTTGGGATGGTAATGAGTTAGCTTATTGCCAGACACACAAGTACAATGCATTTGAAATTCTTACTTCCTGCAGCAAAACCTTGTAACGAGAAAACCAAATCAAATAATATATTTTAACTTACTGTTGTGGTGACCCACTACTCGATAGGTGTCCTGACACACAAGATGGCTGTTGAACACGGCGATCCCACATGGACCACACCAACTAAATGGCCTTTTTCACGCCGCACAGTGGGAAACGACGAGCACTGGCGGCATCACTGACCAATTGGCGGTCGGCAAGCCAGTGACATAATTGCCGCTGGAAGCAGCACGACACTAGGCCCCGTGGGCCTATATAAAGCAGGGCAAACCACTCAATAAACCAGATTTGACTGTACTCACGGAGTGTGCGTCTTGTTTCTGTGCCCTCCTGTGTAGCACATGCTACATTGGTGACCCCAACTGGTTCAAACCATGTTTTGGACCCAGCGATGGAAGAGCAAGCAAAGCTCCATGAAGTTTTACTGAAATTGCCGACATTCTGGCCACAACCACTGGTGTGATTCAAGCAGGCTGAGGCCCAGTTACAGCTACGACAGATCACAGCTGACAACATGAGGTACCACTACTTGATGAGCTTGCTCAACCAGGACACAGCCACCAGGGTCATTGATTTCCTCTGGCAGCCTCTGGAGCAGGACAGATATGTGGTCCTAAAAGAGCTTTTAACTCGCACAGGGCCCCTTGATGAGTGACATGATAGGTTTAACTGATGTGCACAAGCATTGCCTGCTCTTCAAGCAGATATTCCTGGAGTGACTACCAGAGGATATCCGACTGCTGCTTGCTGAAGGAGGATTTCAGTGACCCCAGGAAGGTTGCAGTCTGAGCAGACATGTTCTAGGGAACAAAAAGAGACAACAGTGTTGTGGTGGAGCAAGTCACAAAGCCTCACATGCACCCAGTGAGCAGTATTGCTTCTCTCACTTGCGATGGGGTTTAAAGACCTGTCGATGCTGTCCCCCCACCCCCATGTTCCAAGGAAACACCACAGCCGACCGTCGTTAGTAGCTGCAACGCCCAGCCATTGAGACAGCCTCCTCCACATGTGGGCAATGGTTCCTTGTCACATCCTGCCCCCCCTCAGACTCTGATACTCGTAACAGGAAACTGGGCCCATCCCTGAGGGCTGTGAACAATTCCAATGTAAGAACTTTGCTTCAGAGACAGACAATTCACATGACATTCACCCTGGTGGCAGTGCAACAACCACTCCTAGGAGCGGATTTCCTCAGGGCGCATTACCTGTTAGTGGACCTCAGGGGCGGGAGGTCAAGCTACCCGCTCCCAACTACATTTCATTACCACCACCAGCGAAGAGTTTGCACACATCCTGGCAGAATTGCCTCTGTTGTGGTGCCACAGTTTACTCAGCAGAACTGAAACATGGGTTACGGCACCACATCCTCACAAAGGATGGGGGGAGGTGGCATGTCCTTCTCCATGCCAGGGCACACCGTCTCACAAAGAGTTCCAAAAGATGGAAGAGCTGGGAATCGTGCAGCAGTCCAACAGTCCCTGGGCATCCCCCCCCCCCCTACACATGGTACTGAAGGCAGCAGGGGGACGGACAGGTATCTGTTGCCCCACATACAGGGCTTTACTGTTAACTTACAGGGGGCACGGATATTTCTGAAGGTCGAACTTATCAGGGGCTATCACCAGATCCCGGTCCACCCTGAGGACATTGCTAAAACTGCCATCATCACACCCTTCATTTTGTTTGAGTTCCTCAGGTTGCCCTTCGGGCTAAAAAACATGGCTCAGACATTCTAGAAGCTGATGGACGCAGTGGGCCAGGATCTTAGACGTGTTCATTTACTTGGATAACATGCTGATAGCCATCCATAACCACAAAGAACATGAGCCCTGCATCAGGCAGTTATGCACCCACCTCAGTGCATTTGGCCTGACCATCAACCCGGACAAATGCCAATTGGGGTGAGAGCCAATAGACTTCCTGGGCCACAGGATTAATAGACACAAGGTGACACCTCTGTCTGAAAAGGCAGAAGCTGCCAGGTGCTTCACCAAGCCACACGGTGAAAGGCCTCAAGGAGTTCGCTGGTATGATTAATTCCTTTCACCGCTTCACATGCGTGGCTCAAACCATCACATTTGGACACCATCAACCAATCACCCCACCACCCCACATCGTAAAGGCAAGCCACCAAAATCCACCAAAAGACAGCTCACGGATCATCAGGTCTGGGGGGGGGGGGAGGGGGGGTAGTCACGTGGTAGTCCGCTACCCGATAGGCATCCTGGCACACGAGATGGTGGTTGAACGTGGCGATCCCACAAGAACCACACCAACTAAATGGCCTTTCTTCCTGGGCTGCAGATCATGCAGCAGAAAACAACGAGTACTGGCGGGAATGCCGACCAATTGGTGATGTCATTTCCACTGATATAAAGCAGGATAAACAACTCAATAAACCAGTATCAATTGTACTCATAGTGTGTCTTTTTTCTGTGCCCTGCGGTAGCATGTGCTACACTGTACGCTAAAGATAATAAATATTAAATGGTGGAGAGATAATTGATATTTATAATTTCAGTAATGCAAGTCCTTAGAACAGACAATATTTTGTGTTTATGATTAACATAGAACATTACAGCACAGTACAGGCCCTTCAACCCTCGATATTGCGCTGACCTCTATTCCTTCTTCAAAAATACAAATACATGAGAAAAAAGGAGGGAGAGCTGGCAGTGCTCCCATTCCCTCCCTTGACAGTCACCCAGTTACTGAGTTTTAGGGGTGACTGCCTCCCCGAAACTCCTCTCTATCATTACCTCTTCCTCCCTTATAATCCGAAGTGCATCCAGCTCTAGCCCCAGTCCCTTAACTCGGTTTTTTAGGAGCCACACCTTTTGCTGGTGTAGTCATCAGGAAAAAACTGCTCTTGAGCATAGAGGTACTGGTTTTCAAGCTTCTGCCCAAAGGTGGCAGTGAGAAGAGGTTGCTACCAGAGGGGTGGTGGCCATTTATGATGTTGGCTATCTTCTTGAGGCAGCGCCTCACATGCATATCTGCAATGGAAGGGTGGCCAGAGCCTGTGATGGACCTGGCCATGTTTGCTACCTTCTGCAGCTTCCTGGACATTCAAATTCCCAAACCAGGCTGAAATGCAACCAGTCAGCCTAGTTTCCCCAGTGCATTTGCAGAAGTCTGATGAAGTATCCAATGCCGCCAAATCCTCTTAAAAATTAATTGTCCCGGGGAGCAAGAAGTACACATGTTGCTGGTTAATGAACGTGGACCAATGGCACCTGAGGTGGGGAAAAGTTTTGAAAAAGATATAGCCCCCAAGGAGGATGTCTGGGCTTCATGTACACTTCTGATCTGAGCTCCAACAGAACTCCATACACTGAACCCTGGTGAAGATGCTGGAGATCTGGTTTGGAGCGGCTGAGGCATGTAACAAAAATTGGTTGGATCAGATTGCAAAGGTCAACAAGAAACTGTGTCTGTGGGAGCTGTGCTCTGTCTCAATAAAGGGGAAGAACCTGGTCACCAAGAGTGAGGTGCTGTGGTGGTCACCCTCACCAAGGCAGTCTTCCAGTTCATATGGGCATCCAAAATTGAAAGGGTTTGAAGGGTCACCATTTAAAAGTCACCAGACAATGGAGGCGAGAGGGTACCCAATGAGGGCCCACAACTTCATGTGTGGCTGCATTGGGCTGTGCGTGGAACCAACTTACCAAGTGCTGCTGTGTACTGAGGATCTACCTGTCCCAGGTTTTGTGAAGGATTGGCCTGGTCCTTTGGCCACACAGTGTCCCAGTCACTGGATCTTGGGTGGTTCCATCAGCAGACTGTCCAGGACATCTGGCAGAATGTGTCATCGGCAGTGCTCACTAATCACCATCAAGACATGGCCTGGCTGGTGTTAAGGAAAGCTCTCCCAGTCAGGTCCTGCCTGTACTCCAGAAATATTTCCTGCGCGTTGTCAACGCATGGTGACCCCGAGATACGGTGGAGTGGAGACAGTCTTTGCAGAACATGGATTTGCTGAAGATGGTTGGTGCTTGGGTTCCCTCCCAGCTGCACAGTGTTGATTGACTGCACTCAGCAAATGCAGGGCTGGAGGGTTGGGGGTGATGGAGGGGGGGTGGGCAGATGTGGCGGAAGGTGGCAACTCTAGCTGGGGCGATGGAGGGGGAGCACGGATATTTACCTGGGTGAATGTGGTTCCAACATCCCCCAGGACAAAGCAACGACTTGATTGACAGGTCTGTTTCATGTTAACCATTGTGGTGCTGTCATGGGATGTGGAAACAGACCCTTCAGCCCATCATGTCCTGCCAACAATCATATTCTGTCCACATGAACCACATCCCAGCCCTATCACTCAGGCACATTTATAATCTGATTTAAACAATTAAATTTTCACGGTTCATCCCCAGCAGCAGTGTGTCAGACGACTCTCTGATCTATGGACTGTTCCCAGGGATGCACACAGAATCTCCATAACCACTGGAAAACCATCAACTTGGTAAAAGATGCACTTTAGCATGCCCAAATATTTGTCTTTCAGCATACATGCTGAGGTCAATGCAAAGGTGCTGGGGGTGCGGGGAGGTGGGGGGGAAAGGTCCAGTCTAGAGTCCTCCCATTACCAGGCACTGAGGGCCTGAGACTGAGGGGAAGTCCCTCAAACAACAGTGATGGTGGGGACGGGTGGCGAAGGAAGAAACGACAAGGTGTCACAGTGGTGAATGTAACAATCTACAGAGAAGGGAATGTATGGAAACGAAACAATAGGAAGAGACTGCACTATGTGGACATAGTTTTATTGTGTATATTTTGGTTGGTGGGGGGGGGGGGGGAAAGACTCTCACAGTATTGGATAATCATCCAGGCAGAGAACCAAATGGAATTGCTGTGGTCAGGGATAATAGGAAACATTTTATTCACATGTACAGCATGGTAGAAAGGTAAATTGGCAAGAATTTCTAGAGAAGTTAACATGGAAATATGAATCAGGAGGATTACAGGTTCCTAATTTTAAGAATTATTATTGAGCAGCACAGATGAGATTACTTCTTTCTTTGAAAATGTAAAAGCAACATGATTTAATATAAAACTGAACAAAATTGAAGAAAAGAAATCAGAAGAATTTATATCTAAATGGGAATCGAAATTGTTGGTTACTTATAAAAACACACCATTATTGAAGTGTTTACTCAATGTTTTCTTATAAAATGAGTCAAGATATTGGTGGAGAGCCTTTTATCACCTAACGTGCCATTTATTAATCCTCTTTTGTTTTTTCCCAAGAGATAATCAGTTCTTAAATACATGATATCTTAAAGGGATTGTTAACGTGGAAGACTGCTGAGAGAGAGGACAATTAATGTGGTGGAACAATTGTGGAATAAATATGCCATGCCATAGAACACTTTTTTTGTTATTTTCAATTAAGGGCATATTTGAGAGATAAATTGGGGCCAACAATGTTTTTGTCTAATTGTTCTGAGGCAAAACTTCTTATTAGGGGTGAGAATGTAAAAATATATATTTCTTTGATATATATTTGTTATTACAAGTGGGATTGTGTAGATCTAGGCAGAGATGGGAAACAGATTTGAATATTACAATTGTTACGAGTCTAGAGGACTCCAAAACCCAGCAGCAATGGATATGCTCCACAACAAAGAGTTACTTAACAAAAGTTGCTTTTAATTATCTTTGAACATGAAAACAGAATCAAACTTTAACCTATTACTATCAACTTACTTAACCCCCCTCTAATTCTAAGCTCACGTGTGTGTAATGTGTATACAAGTGTAGAAAAGTTATTTGGTTCACTGTCCAATCTCACTGGTTGCAGGCAATTCTTGTACTGTGCACAGAAGCTCACATTAATAAAGTTCACCAGGCTTTGGTGCTTAACAGGCAAATGATTACCACTCAGGAGGGTTCTTGCTGGTTTTCAGAGAGAGATTCCTTTGTTCCAGGACGTGATTCCTTTTTAATCAGTCTTGCTGACGAAACTTGCCAGGGTTCTCCAGATGATAACCTCTTTCTTTCAAGTCACCACAGAGTTCCTTTCTGCTTCTCCTATTCCAAGGTGTTAGAAATTAACGTACCTTTAAAGAAATTGCTCGAGACAAAAATTGAGAACAAAGAACATTTATTACTACAACAATGCAAAGTTGGGTGCTTCCCCTTACCCTGGGAATACACACACACACTGGGGCTCACCCAACCTTTATACAGTCAATTTCAGTATCAGAGTGCCCTCCCCCCTTACATTCTTCTGCCCCCTGGATGGGTTGGGCATAGGTAATCCTTCCTGCCTATGTGCAGTTTCAGTACACTTGGAGGACCAGGGGGTATCCTGTGGGTGCCCCATCATGTCATTGTCCTTATTCACACCTTCCTGATTCTCAGGGCTACAGTCTCTTGATATGCAGAGTTGACTCATTCTATCTAGGGTTGGCTAATTTCATATGTATAAATCTGTGTATGGTTAGCTAATTAGATATGTAGGACTTGGTACTTCTGTCCAGGGCTAGGAGACCCTTATCTGATCCAGACTACCTCAACTTCCTAGATTCTATTGTTCCTTACCACTCCTTATCTTAGTCTTATGGTCTTGTCACAAAGACTAGAAGATTCTTATGTTAATCGTGCTGACTCTGCTTTCCTGCATCCTAACCCCCCAAGCTTATCCTGTTTGTACTGGTTACAGCCATTTACTGATGGACTTTAGTTTTTTCCATGTTCATAATTTTAGATCAATTTTCCCATCTCTCACAAAGGGAAACACTGGACAGCCAGTCCTCTCCTTTGACCAGGCCGTCTTCCAAAGCTTGCCAGCTTGTCCCTCTGGAACCGAAGTCTGTGTCTCTCTCCTCTCTCTCTCTCACTCGCTCGCACTCTGAGAGCAAAAAACTGTTCTGCTCCTCTTTACACAAAGATCACCTGCTCTTTCAGACAGCAAACTTTTTTTTCAGACTAAGATGCAGTGACACGTTGCTGCATTGCTGTCTTTTGCAAATACCAGTCCATCATAAGTCTCTTGCAAAAGCTCATGCAAATATTCTGTGTTTTAAAGTGCTTGTGTGTGACCTGATCTAACAAATCTTTCCCAATTTATCTCCCAAACACCTCTATATCCTTTGTCACACAATAGATCAACAAATTTGGGAAAATTTATGAGGAGATTCTATGACTAATATTAATGTAAAGTATAGATTAGTTCAATATAACATTTTACATCAGTTATATGTTACCCCACAGAGTTGAACAATTTGAAATCTGATTCATCCGATCAATGTTTTAGATGTGGTGAGGATGTAGGATCTTGCATACATTTAACACGGTCTTGTCCAAATATGAGACCCATTTGTTTGTCTAATTAATTTTATACAAGTTACAGGAGTTGTTTTTCTATTAAATCCCAATTTATTTTTATTAGGAAATATTGAAGGTACAGATCCTAAAATGAAATGATCAATTTAGCAATTAAAATTTGTTAAATTAGTATTAACAGTTGTGATTAAAATGTATTGCAATTACTTGGAAATCAGATATATCTTTAGCATTGCCAAGGTGCTGTGCTGAAATACAAAGTTGTATCCCTTTGGCAAAAAATACTTACTATCTAAGGAATAAACATTTTAAGTTTTTACAAATTTGGTGCCCCTATACTCAGGTAATGGGATACAATTTGGGTGATATCTTTTTTATCTGGCTCTGAAGAATTCTCCTCTACATGTTTGTGTTAGAACTGATGAGTTGTGCTGTTGGACATGTCTCTCTGCAATCCAAAATTCTTTGTCGCTTTTTTTCTTTTTCTTATCTTTTTATATATTTTTTTACTTTTGCAATTTGTATATTTTTTTCTTTTTTTGGGTGAGAGGTTGGATGGGGGTGAGGAGTTCTGTGGTGGGCTGAAAACCATCATGTATTTAATCAATTTGTTCCTTTTTGATATCTGTATTGTTATAATTTACCCCCTCCATAAATCTTCGTCCGCGAAGCCAAGCCAAAGAAGTTATTGCATGCATGGTGTATTAAATAAATTATTTTAAAAAACGTACAATATGGGTAACAGGCCCTACCCGCCCACCAAGTACATCCCAGTTTATATCTCCCTGGGAAGTCCCCGCTCCGCGTCCTTGCCCCAACAACAGCTTCCTTGACCCCTGTCCCAGCAACAGCTCCAGGGCGGAGCCTGGGAAGTCCCGTCCCACAGGTCGGAGCGGCCCGGCCCCGCCCGAACTCTCGGATCGTTGCCAACTCGTGTCAACGTTTAAGTCGCTTTATTGTTTGATTTGCGTCTGCCCGAGTCACCACTTTCACGGGTCAGTGAGACATCGCTGACAACCCCCCACCCCTTCTGTAAAACCTCTCAGAACGTATGGTCTCGGGCAGAGAGGGATAAATGTTTGAAAGGTCGAGGGACTGAGAGTTCCGGGCAACGGACACAGAAGAGGAGTTGGGGGCAGCCCAGAGCGGCCATTGAAGGGGATAGGTTTGATGGGTCGACTCTAGCCTATACCTTCCCCGGGGAGTCACCCTCACTACCCCATCCCTCCCACTCCGACCTCAGGCCCATGATAAACCCCACGGGTAATGCACACTGGAGGAATCAATTTCCAGGAGGCCCCAATTTCCAGGAGGCCCCTTCACTCCTACCTGTCCCTTTAAATACCCCCCCCCCCCAACTCCCAATCTTTGGCCAGTGGAGCCCCAGGTAAATCAAGGAGCAATACCTCATCTTCTGACTGGGCATATTGCAGACAACAGAACTCCACAATGACATCAACCAGCCATTCCAGTTTGTGTCAGGATTGGCCGATGATGTCAAGGTATCAATCTGAAACAGAAAGGATGGGGGTGAGCTGTGGCCATTCCTAGGGGAGAGGAGAGGGGTTTCAGCTGTGAACGTCCCTGGGGGAGGGGTTGAGAGTGACCTGTTGCCGTTCCCTAGATGGAGGGGGTTTGAGCTGTGAAAGTCCCTGTGGGAGGGGGTGAGCTATGAACTTCTCTGGGAGGGTATGAATTTTGACCGTCTCTGGGGGGGTGGGGAGGGGGATTGAGCTGTGTCCGTCCCGGGGATGGGGGGGAATTGAGCTGTGACCCTCCTGGGAGTGAAACCGGAGCCATGGCGAAAACAGACGTGGTCCAAACAACCGGTGTAAGCGTTGTTCAGGGTCATCATTGTTCCGGTGAACCTATGTACTTTTTTGCCCTTTTCCCTTGCAGTTTGTTGGTGCCCGGCTTGCCACAGGTCACCCAGTGGCGAGTGACTGATCCCAGCAAGTGCAGGGTGGAGTGGGGAGGGGGAGAGATGGAGGGGTATAGGTGGTGGGGGTGAGTGTCGAGGTGAGATTGGGGTGGGATGAGTAGGGGTGGGAGACATTTACCTGGGTGAATGAGGTTCCAACACCCCCAGGACAAAGCAACCACTTGATTGACAGATCACCCCCTCCTCCCATGGTGGTGCTGCCCTGGTGCATGGAAACTGATCTTTCGGCCCATCATGTCCTGCCGACTATCAAATCCACATGGACCATGTCCCAGCCCTTGGTCAGTGACCATCTCTGCCCTGACCACTCAGGCATGTTTATAATCTGGTTTATTATAATTTAATAATTTGGAGATACTGCAGGTAACAGGCCACTCAGTTACATTGATGTGACCAATTAACCCACTAACCCCATATGTATTTTCGAACATGAGAGGAAACCCATGCAGACACAGGGAAAATGTACAAACTCCTTACAGACAATGCTGGATTCGGACTCGGGTCTTGGCACAGCCATGGTGTGCAAATGTGGTGCCACTCCGCAAGTTCCAGATTCCAACCACTGGGGTTAATTCTTCCCCGTATCCCCTCTTAACCTCTGACCCCTCACTCCAAACCTTATATATTTTGACACCTCTGTCAGCAGCCTCACCCCCCACCCTCCCAATCTCAGCATCCACCACTCCAAGAACAAACCCAGCCTCTCCCATCTCTCCTCATAACTGAACCATTCCAGCCTAGGGAATGTCTCGAGGAATCTCCTCTGCACCCTCTCCAGTGTGGCCCCCTCGCACGGTGGGGGACTGGAACTACTCACAGGCCTCCAGCTGTGTTCTGATCCATGTTTTGCTGGGTGGTGCCACAACCTCCCTGCTCTGATCTTCAATGTTCCATAGATTGAATCCTGTATCACATGCACCTTCCCCTCCATCCCTCCACCTGTCCAGTCACCTCCCAGCACAACCAGGTCACATTTGTTTTGATATTTCACAAATAAAGTTTATTTTAATAAAAAAATACACAAAGAAACAATATAGGCGATGTATTTTAACCTTCAGAATGTTCAGTCTATGTATTCAGAGCAACTGGTTCTGTAACACAACAGTGTTGGCACATCCTTTTATTTCATGGATGGGTATCCATGGGGTGATGAACCTTTCATTGTTTAATGGGCTTCCCTACCCTGCAGCTCTCCTGTCCTTCCCATCTCAAGGTCTTTGATACACTACCCAAGTCACCATCATATTGGGTCCACCAAGCCTCACTGTATCCCTCAGCACATACTCCTGCAGCCTGGAATGTGCCAGGTCAACCACATTCCCTCATCAACAACTCCATGTGCTGGAAAACCAATAGGACGAAAGGACATCGTTCAGAGTCAAGGATCTTCAAGCACACTGAGGTCCCTCAGTTTCCACCCCTCAATGTGTATCCAAATCTTAAAAGTCCTCCCAGACTGTATGACCTCACAGTTGTCAGGATTAAATACCATCTGTTCTACCCATCTCCCCCACTGACCAATCTCATTCTGTGGAACGGGGAATGCAGGAATCTGCAAAGGCTGGAATCTTGAGCCAACAATGAGAAGCTGCAGGTACTCAGCAGGTCAGGCAGTGACCATGGAGAGATACAGTCTGTCAGTGTTTTGGGTCAAGATACTTGTCAAGAGATGCAGGGAGGAATCTGGGGTCTCTCTATCCTCTATTGATGACATTCACTAGAAACGTTGCTAAAATTACCAAGGACTCTTTTCATCTAGCACACAGTATCTTTGACCCACTATCATCAGGAAGGAGGTACAGGAGCATCAAAACCATGACCGGCAGGCTGGGGAATAGCTTCTTCCCACACGCTGTGAGATTGATGAACTCTGAGCCTCTTAGTAAGGAAATAGAGTAAATTATTCCACAATATTTATACATATTCATTTTATATAATATCTTTTAATGTAAACTATGTCTGTGATTATTATCTGTTGTATTTGAGAAGTGTGGTCCTGTTTTGTCTGATAACAAGTTATTATCAACTTAAGACAGGTAGGGAAGGAGCCCAGTGAAGTAGGGAGCTTTGGGCAAAGGTGGAGGTCAGGTGGAAACTGTGGAACTGGATTAGGGTGGGGTGTTACTGATCTGCTGCTCTTCAAGTTTGGGGTTGGCCACTCCCAGACCATAGGCAGTCACATCTGTGTGGGAATGGGGAGGGGAGGTAACATGGCTGGAAACTGCGAGTTACAACCAGCTCCATCAGAGTGCAGGTGCTCAGTGAAGCGGTTGGCCCATGTAGGTCTGGTGTTACCAGGGGTGGTGTCACTAGGTGGAGGAGGTCACACTGAGTGAACTGCATGCAGATTAGGATGAATGATGGACATAAGAAACTCTCACCCCAGAGATGTGTTAGTGGCTTTGGATGGAGGTGAGGGGAGAGATATGCGGACAAGTTGGGTGAAATGTGGGAACCTAGTGAACTCAGCTCTTGTTCTACCCATGGGGGTGAGGATGGGGAGAGGGGTGAGAGCAATTTTGTGGAATGGAGATGTGCATTTGGACTTTATTAATGACAGTGGCAGGTGTCTGCAACAAAGAGGACATTCCAGATTTGCTGGAGTGGAGGCTTCACCTGGGTACAGAAGGGTGCAGACCAATGACTGGGAGAAGGTTATAGTGTCCTTACAAGGGGCCGGATGAGAAGAGGTGTAGTCCAGGTAGCTGTGGGTGTGAATTTGTCACAGGAGTTGGTGGATAATTTTATCTCCTGTGATGGCTTCCCACAAAACCACCCCTTTATCACTCCATCTCCCTTCACCAAGCCAACCATGGATCCAAGTTTCTCACTTGGCCTGGATCCCATTGGCTCCAACCTTCTGGGCCAGTCTCCCCTATGGGACCTGGTCAAAGGCCTCGGTGAAGGTCAGGTGACCACATCAAGACATTCAGTTGTGGGTGAACCCTCCCAATGTAGTTGTTCAGACTGCTGTCCCTCCAACAAAGCCACAGGACCAGTTCTGTCCAAGTTTAGGTTCATCCAATCCATCGGAGTTTCCCCACTTAGCTCATTCTCCCCCATCACCCCCACCCACTGAGCTTCCGCCTGTCCCATCCACCCTGTTTGGACATAATGGGAACCAGCACTGAGCTGGAAAGTCCCCAGAAGTGAAACCAGGAACTATTGACTTGCACCTGACCACCCTGCTTCCCTGCCAGACGTTCACCAATCACAGGCTGACTCTTTGGGCGCGTCACCCGTTGTTCGGTGAACTGTGCAACTTGTGGTATTGTTGAGCCCCAGTGGATACGGGCTGACCCCTGGAGACCGGTGGCGGGACTGCAGGCGAGCCGCTGCCTCCGTCATTCACCCAATCTATGTTTCGCCCTCATGGGGTTCAATCGCTTTGACCCACGGCCCAGATTGAAACCGAACTGAGTTGTTTATTTCCACGTGTACTGAGTGCAGTAAAATACTTCTTTTTGCGTGTTATCCAGACAAGTCAGCTCATACAGCCGCACTGCAATAATATACAAATAACTCAACAAAAGTCCAGGGAATCGTGTTACAGAAAGTCGAAACGGGTTGGATGCAGTGTTAGAAAGTCATGGTTCAGGAGACAGAGAGAAGTTAAACAGTGCATCTGTTACCCGTTTGAGGACCATTCAAGACTCCGATAACAGCAGGTATGAAACTGCCCTGAATCGGGATGCATCTTGTCCCTGAGGAAAAGGAGGAGAAGAGAGTGTGACCAGGGTGGGGTGGGACTGAGAAAATACTGGCAGCTTCCCCGAGACAGCAGGAGGCGCAGATGGAGTGGGTGGGGGGGGGGGGTGATGCCCTGAGTTGCTCTCACCTCTCTCTCTGTAGATCCCGTCCCAGGCCCTGCTGCATCCAGGCAGCATACGTTCTATGGGATATCTGTAAAAGTCGGTAAAAGACCCAGGGACATGTCATGTGAAAATTCCTCAATCTTCTACGAAAGCACACTCTCTCACAGTTCCTCGGACAGGGCGTTGGTGACATTTATGGTGGGCAATCTGCTCAACTTCACTGCAGGATTCCCAAGTGCATTGGGACTGAGGTTGTGATCGTACATGAAGGATCCTATGGGGAATGCTTGTTGGTGAATTTCTCCAGACGTCCTGGACAAGCTGCTCAGGGAACCACTCCACAGTATCCCTCGAGTCCTTGCCCCTCAGTTTCTGCAGGACGTTCCGTGCTGACCCCTGCCTGATCGACTTGTGGTCAAAGGTGCTGGAAGGTGGTGTGGCAACGTCCAGCTGAGTGGGACATTGCGTGACAACGGGACCGGGCCTGTCCCTCACAACACCTGGGACAGGTAGAATAGTTCCCTCCCTCTGACATAGATGTTGGAGGCTCCGTCAGAATCATTGCTAGTCCTCGGTGTCAGCCCGGGGGTCGGGGCCCTCTCCAGGGACATGAACACACAGTCAGGGCTCGTATGGGGTACTGCGATGACAGAGAGGTCAGTTCAGGGATTCACTGAATCAGCTCGCGAGGAAACCCGTGTGGTGTCGAAGGCAGCTTTAAACCCGAATGAAACTCCCCAGGTCACATCATGAAGTGTCGCAGTGTACCTCCGGCCTGGTAACCCGTTCTGCAGGAACCCCCCCCCTCTCATCCGTCAACCCATTTCAGGTACTCCTCCCCCCCACCCCTTGCAGCCCTTCCCCGGCAGACCACAGAACCCTCACCAATGTGAACACCGTGCACCCCCCCCCCCCCCCCCACCTCGACCACAGAAAGAGCAGCCTGGGTGGGGGGAGGTGGTGGTGACGGGGACAATGACAAAGACAGGGAAGGATTAAAGTGAGGTGGGTTTAGATTGACAAGTTGGTCAGCAAGGAGAAGTCGGGCCGAAGGGCTGTCTCACTCTATGAGACTGACACTTCTCGGCTCTGCGGTGAGGCCATTCAGCCCGACACACTGACTCTGGGTCTGTCTCCACGGGCGCTGCCCGACCACCTGGAGTTTCCTGGTTTGATTTCCTTTCGGTTTCTCCCCATCGGAGAGAGAGGGAACGCAATCCCTCACTCGGGGTTGGGTTGGCTCTCAGAACTGACACGGTTACAGTTATGGCGTCCTTGCGGGGTGGGGGGGGGGGGGGGGGAGGTGGGCAATGAGCATCCCTGGGTGTGGAGAGTGGGGGGAGGGGGGTTGAGCTGTGACCGTCCCCATGACTGAAACTTGAGCCGCGGGATACAACCGGTGTGAATATCAGCCGGAGCAAGCGCATCAGTCTCCGGGTGAACCCGTGGGCTTGCTCTCCTTTTTCCCTGCAGTTTGTTGGTGCCCGGGTTCCCTCTGGTCTGATCTGATCCCAGTAAGGGTCGGGATGGAGGTTGGGCGGGTGCCCAAGGTCCCCGCTCCTGCAAGGCCCCCTTCCCTTCCAGGCCCCTAGTCTTGAGTCTCCCCAGCGGTAATGATTAATCCACCTCTGGGTGGGGGTGGGGGATGAGTGGGGGTTTGGATGGGGCAGGGCTGTGTAGGTGAGTAAGGGACTGAGGGAGTGTCCCACAAGGTCTGGGTGGGGGGGTGCAGAGGATCTCACCCTCCCCAGGATTGATCTGTAGGCTTCACTCAAGGGTTGTGTGAGTGTCTTGAAGCAGGGAAGTCAGCCCTTTGGCCCATCAAGTCTGTGACTCTGCTCCCAACACTCTCTGCAGCAGTGCATTCCAGTTATACCTACTCTCTTTGTGAAGATGGTTCCCCTCAGATTCCTCAAATCTATGTCCTGTGGATTGATTTACCTTTGATGTTGGGGATCATTCCCTGCAGTTTCTCCTGTCACACCTGCCCCCAGTCATTGAAGATTATGGGGACAAGGCTGGGCCATGGGGCTGTGGGAAAATGGATCAGCTTGTGATTGAATGGTGGGGCTGGCTTGATGGGCTGAATAGCCTATTTCTGCTCCATTCTGTATTATAGTGTCAGATGGTATGGGGTGTTGGCAGAGGCTGGTCCTGTTCTCACCGGAGGAAGTTACCAGGGACATGTCCCTGCAGGATTCCCAAGTGCGTTGGGAGCAGGTCAATGGGACTAGTGAAATATTGGTTGGCACAGTCTAGAAAGGCATAAACATTGAGCAGAGTCCTAAAGGGGATAGAGATTGAAGATGCCTGATAGATGACAATGTGAGAAATTGGATCAGCAGGTTTGCAGATTACACTAAGATTGGAGGCATTGTGGACAGTGACGAAGGCTTTCAATGCTTGCAGAGGTATCTGGACCAACTGGAAAAATGACTGATGGAATTTAATGCAGACAAGTTATTGCATTTTGGAAAGACAAACCGAGAAAAGACGTGCATGCTGAATGGTCAGGCACTGAGGAGCACAGCAGAACAGAGGGATATGGGAATATAGATACATAATTCCCTGAAAGTGGTGTCACAGGTAGACAGGCACATTGGCCTTCATAAATCAAAGTATTGAGAATAAGAGTTGAGCTGTTATGGTAAAGTTGCATAATATATTGGTGAGGCCAAATTTGAGTATTGTGTGCAGTTTTGGTCACCTAACTACAGGAAAGAAAATTACAGAATTTTTTGAGATGCTGCCAGAACTTGAGGAACTGAGTAACAGGGAAAGGTTAAATAGGTTGGGACTTTATTCCCTGGAGCATAGAAGAATGAGGGGAGATTTTATGGGTGTAAATGGAATAAATACAGGTCAGTTTTATCCACTGAGGTAAGGTGAGATGCAAACCAGTGGACATGGGTAAAGGGTGAAAGCTGAGCAGTTTAGAAGGAATAGTAGGGTAAATTTCTTGACAAAGAGAGCAGTAGGTATGTGGAACGAGCTGCCAGCTGAAGTGGTGATTGTGGGCTCAATTTTAACAATTAAGGAAAATTTGGACAGGTGTGAGGATGGGAGGGGTGCAGGCCAGTGGGACTAGGCAAAATAATAGGCACAGGCTAGAAGGGCTGAAAGGCCTCTTCTGTGCAGTAATGTTCTATGGTTCTAATAGATCCCACTGCAGCTAACAATGCCCCCCTGTTACATCTGCCAGAGGGATGATCTCACCCTGATCCACCTTGTCCTGCACCAGCTGTGTATCTGCCTGAATCACCCTGGAGCTTCTCTGCATCTACCTCATATATCATTCTCTCACCCATCCTGCTCTCTATCTGTGTCGGGACATTGTCCTCAAACCCATCCATGTTAACGTGGCACCTGAGTCTCTCAGGTGCAACTGCACTGAGAGGCTTCTGGAAGTCCAGCTCCCATCTCTTCACCAATACATCGATCTGGCCTGTTTCCCATCCTCACAAGGACATGAGTTGAGGCCACCACTTCTGAACCTGCTTTCTAACTTTGCTGCATATTGCAGGAGCCCACCTTCCTCTGCCTTCATCAATGTGTGCGCCTAACCACATTCCTCCCCAGAACACCGCAGCCACTCTGAGACATTCCTGACCCTGGCATCAGGGAGGCTACAAACCAGATTGAGCTCGCTGATCTCTGCTGTGGGAGATTAAAGGGGTCAGTGAGTTAATTGGGTCAGAGGATAGTGGGATTAAGGGGTCAATGGGATCATGAAGTAATCGGGATTTTAAGTTAATCAAGGTCAATAGAGATCTGGGATTAATACAGGCATTGAGAGTTTATGGGGAGTCAATAGTTAATGGACAGGAGTTAATAGAAAGTCATGGGTTTATGGGAAACCAAGTATGATGGATTATGTTATATTTTATATTGTATATAGATATGTTTTAAAGGAGATTATTGTGGGGTTTTTTTTAGTGTAGGTCACAAACAAACATAAACATTTCAAAACAGATCTCATTTAAAATGCCAGAGCTTGGTTTAAGTGAGACAGTCCAGGCTCCGAGGGTCTTTGCAAAATCTTTGAAGAATGCCTACAGAGACTTCACAAGTAGGTGTTAATTGGACATGATGTGGAGTGATGGATTATTGTTTTGGAAAGCAATAGATGAACAGACTCGGAAGATTGGGTCTGGTGCTGCAGTCTGTCTGAATGTTGCTTGCTGTTCTAAGAGGGTCATGTGGTTTTCTTCTCTGAGGGGGAGGGGGAGAGAGAGAGAGAGAGAGAGAGAGAGAGAGAGAGAAGTCAGTTCTAAGTTCTAAACAACAGCTGGGACTGGAACAGGACAAGCTGGAAAGCTTGTGGAAAACTCCTTTTGAAGATGGGTTGTGAGCTTTTAGTTCAACCTGTTCAAAGCCCTTGTGGTTCATACAAGAGGAGATGGCTGGCTGTATAATGTTTCACCTGAGATAAAGGAAACAAGAAAGGAACTCTTTGGTGACCTGAAAGAAAGAGGTTATCATCTGGAAAACTCTGATGGGGAAAGTTTTTCCGGCAAAACACTGAAGTGGCTGATCGGAAGGAATCAGTTTGTGTCCAACGAGCAACAAATTTCTCTCTGAAAACCGACAAGACCTTCATGAGCGATAACCATTGACCTTTCAAGCACCAAAGCCTGGTGAAATTCATAAATGTTCAATTCTGTGCACAGTATAAGAATAGCCCGATACTGGTGAACTTGGAGGAGTGAGAAGTGAGATTGGACTGTGAATTAAAGAACTTTTCTGAACTTACATACACACACATTATATACACATGTGCTTAGAATTAGAAGGGGTTTAAGTTAGGTTGTTAATAGTAATAAGTTAAAGTTTGATCCTGTTTTTATGTTTAAAGATAATTAAAAGCAACTTTCATTTAAGTAACCATTTGTCTTGGTGAATTTCTATTGCTGCTGGGTTTGGGGTTCTCTGGGCTCATAACACAAGGGTTAATGGAATCAAGGATGTTGGGAGTAAGGGTTTAATGGGGAGTGTGTGATTAATGGAGATTGGGATTAATGGGGAGACAGAGGTTAACAGAAATTGGGGTTAATTATGATCTGGGTCAGTGGGGATAAAAATAACAAGGAATCAGGGGTTAATGGGCAGTTTGGGGTTAATGGGGATGAGGGTGTGAACAGGAGTCAGGTGAATGGTGGTCTGAGTTAATGGGGGTCAGTAGTTAATGGTCAGTTCTGGGTTAATGGGGATGGAATGAATGGGATGGAGAGTTAATGGGGAATGAAGAGTTATTGGGGTGTTGTTCCATTCAGGAGGCCCTGATGTGAGGGGATCTTTCCCACTGAACTTTCAGCTGTCCCTTCCAACCAGTCACCCTGCTTGGACACAATGGGAACCAACACTGAGCTGGAAAATCCCCAGAAGTAAAACCAGGAACTATTGACTACACCTGACCATCCCTGCTTCTCTACCAGAAATTCACCAATCACAGGCTGAGTCTTACTGGATGTCATCAGTTGCCACATCATCAGGTGTGAGGTGCATTCAGGAATGCTGGACATGGTGCTGGTGTGCCCCATCCCCTCCATGAGGCCAAGAGAAAATACAGAACCTTTGATAAAGAGCTCCTCGCCATATATTTGTCCACCATTACTTCTGTTACTTTTTGGAAGGTAGACACTTCACCACATTCACAAACCATAAATCCTTGACCTTTGTGTTTTTGAAGCCCTGGTCAGCTTGACAATAGCAGTAGTTATCCTTCATTTCAAAATTTTCTACCAGAATAATGTGCATTTCTGGAAAAGACAATTCAATAGCTGATGCACTTCCCTGCTCAGTTGCGCTCGAGGTATCAGCTACGGACCACGCCACTGCCAAGCACAAGACAGTGAGATGGAGTCGTATTGCACCTCGATAACTAACCTACAATGGAAGGATGTGTAAATCACTGCCAATGGCCAGCTGCTCTTTTGCGATGTGTCAACAGGACATCCATGGCCAGTGGTTCCAGCTTCGTGGAGACGTTGCATTTTTTATTCTGTCCATGGTCTTTCTCATCCATCCATTAGATCTACCATTCATCAGATTTCAGACAGCTTTGTTTGGCACGGTCTGAAGAAAGACATCACTCAAATGGGCAGATCTTGTGCAGCTTGTCAAAAAGTCAAAATCCATCTGCATATGAAAGCCCCGCTACAACCCTTCCCGCCGGTGTCGCCTCTTCGACCATGTCCATGTGGACATTGTGGGACCAATTCCAGTTTCATGAGGCTAATGCTATCTCTTCACAGTGAGGCTGTCCCCATGGCGGATGCACAAGCATTTCTTAATTCCTGAGTGGCTCACTTTAGCCCATTGGCTCACATCACTTCTGACAGAGGATCTCAATTTACATCTTCATTATGGACGGCTTTATCTCGGCTGCTCGGCTCTTGGCTTCATCATACAAGCGCCTATCACCCACAGTCCAACGGGATGGTTGAACGATTCAATTGTCACCTTAAATCAGCTTTAATGGCCCATTTGGATGGTCTCAACTGGACAGACAAATTAGCATGGGTGTTGTTCAGCATCAGGACAACTCCAATTGAGGCTCTCCTCACTTCATCTGCAGAGCTTGAATACGGCTCACCTTTGGTGGTACCAGGGGAATTTATTCACATTGATCCAGTAAAAATAAAGATTCCAAAGAGCTTCTGAGCTGACTAAGGGATACCATAGGAAAATTATCCCCATGTACCACCATCATCACATGACAAACATATTTCTCTTGTACCACACAAACTGAAGGTATGTGAATATGTGTTCATACATAGAGGAACACATGGACAGCCCTTGTAGGTGCCATGAGGGTCCATACAGGGTGATAAGATGAACAAGGTCAACCTGCATCTTGGATATTGCCAGGCAATCTCTGTCATTCACAATTGACAGGCTCAAACCTGCCCACATGTAATGGAGAGGCAGCATCCACCACCGGGTGGCGCTGCTGCACTCCTGTTCGGAGGACACACTACCTGCCAATCAAGGTCAAAGACTCACCCCAAGCTATCAAGGTGACCCTTACGATTGGCCCACCTAAATCACCAAGTGCCTGAGTCCAGGCAATCCGCCCAGACTCAGCCCTGACCTTCACCCAATTGACCCCCCCCCCCCCAGCTTTGCCCCTCAGAACTATAAAGGACCATGCGCCCCTTTGTTCTGCCTCTTTGGACTCCTGGTGGCATGTAAGTAGCTACTTTCACACTGGTTTAGGGTGAGACTCAGGCTAGGTAGCTAGAGCCGTATCCGTACCAGTCAAGGGGTGGGAGCACGTAATATCACCTTGATCTGATTGTTGAATGTGCATGCTCTTGCAATTTCCCCAGTTTCTGTCAGTTTCCCCCTCATCATCCGAAATGTATATTTACCCCCGACATATTGTGTGTGTGTAGAAGTTTGCTTAACATATCAAATGTTGCCTCATTTCCATCCCTGAAATAAACGTGTGCTTTGTACCTGCACTTTGGTCTGGTTCTTAACCAGTGGGACCTACACGAACCCGAACAACGCCATATTGACAAAACTGCCCCCATTCAACAGCCAGCAGTCTGACACAGGGGTGCACCTCCCAAAAAACTACCAGGTGATAGTGCCAGTTCTGCAGGTGGCGAGGGTGTGTAGTGGTGCTGTAGACCTCAACTCCCAGAAGTCTAGTGAACCAGCACAGGACGCAATTAACATCATGACGTGGCGCGTGTGGTTCACTGTTGTAAAAGAATACACGCATGACTGGAGTAAACGAGTTCTGATTTACCTACAAATGTGTGTCGTTATTTTGTGTTCTTCAGCCACCACTATCACTCTGGTTCCCCTCCCCCTGAAAATCTAGTTTAAACACCACCCCACCCCCCCACCCCCCCCCCCCCCCCCCAGAGCAGCACTAGCAAACCTTCTCGCAAGGATGTTAGTCCCCCTCCAGTTCAGGTGAAAACAGTCCCTGGAACAGAGCCCCATTATCCAGAAACTTGAAGCCCTCCCTCCTGCACCATCCCTTTAGCCATATGTTTAGCTGCATTATCTTTGTGCTTTGAGCCTCACTAGCACGTGGCCCACTCCTGTGATTACCACCCTGGAGGTCCTGTGCTTTGCCTAACTCCCTAAACCCTCCTAGCAGGACCTCCTCACCCTACCTACCCATGTCATTGGTCCCTACATGGACCATGACTTCTGGCTGCTCACCCTCCCTCCTTAGAATAAGGAGAACTCGATTCGAGATATCTCGGACCCTTGCACCAGGGAGGCATCAGACCATCTGAGATACTCCATCTCTTCCACAGAAACCTCTTATCTGTCCCCCCCTAACTATCAAATAAAATATCTAATCACTACTGCTCTCCTCTCCTCCCTCCTTCCCTTTTGAGCTGAGGGTCTGAGGTGCCAGAGACATGACCATGACAACTTGTCCCTGGTATGTCATCCCCACCAACATTATCAAAACCTATTATTTTTTAAAATATTTTATTTAAGAATTTTTCATAAAAATAACTTTAAAATTTATAAAATTTCAACAAAAATATACATATATATATATAAAATTTTATATAAAGCAAAAAGACACATTAAAAAAAACCCTAACTCTACCCCCTTTTAGTCACACACCACCCCCCCCCATTAAATATATTTTCATGTACCGTCAGAGGTCATAGTTTAAATTAACCTCATGATTCAGGGAGAGATCACTTTTGATTGTAAGCAGCATTATTGAAGTTGAGCACCAACATCGTTCAAGAATGGTCACCATATTTTCAAAAAAATTTCCGACTTGTTCTTTGATTAAATGTAATTTTCTCCATTGGTTTACAACTATCCATCTCTGGGTCCACCTCACCAAGGTGACCAGCGAGTCCAACTTCCACATGGTTGCTGTACTCTTTCTGGCCACTTGCCAGTGTAATCTTAACAAACATAATTTGAAACTGTGTGAGATCTTTGCTTACATCTGTAAGTTTGCTGAATAAATAAAGTTCCGGATCCTCTGAGAAGGCCACCCTTGTAATTTTTGTTAATACTTCAGAAATTTCTTGCCAGGTTGCATGAAAAAATTATCCTTCTTCTATTTCACACCTAAAGCACGATTCTATATTTCTGGGTTAATTTGTGCAATCTCTGTGGAGTGAGACACAGCTGGTGTAAAAAATTATATTGGACAAATCCATATCTTGCATTAATAGTTAAAGTTACACTGTCCACACACCACTCAGACCAGGATTACTCTGATATTGCACCACCCAAGTCGAACTTGCACTTCTCCCTTAATCTTTGCAGACTAGGTTTAACACTTTCTAACTGAAGAGCAAAATATATTCTGGAAATAAATTTGGGAATATTACCCATCCAAAGTGTCTGCTCCATTTCACTAACTCCTGGAGGAATCAATGCCTGTCCTCATCTTTCCCTCAAGAAAGCTCTCAGTCGAAGAAAACATAGAAAGGTTCCATTAGATACACCATAGGTCTATCTCAGTTGTTCAAATGACATCACTACTCCATTTCTGTAACAATCTGCGATACAACGTATACCTTTTTGTAACCCTATGTTGAGGATTTTGTTACCCATATTCATAGGTATTCATATTGCATAATGAAGCTCTTAGAAAAATACCCACTTTTCTCCCGAACCATTCATTAATCTCCTGCCATTTTTTTAAAATCATGTATACCAAAATAGCATTATTTGTCTTCTTTTCTATTGATTTAGGCTCCACTGATAGATAAAATCTTTAGCTATTTCTTCATTAATTGAATGTAGCCCCTTACGGACCCAATTTGAATTCCCTTCAAAAATCTTGCCTGAGCAGCCAGATAGCATTTTTTTTTTAATCTGGAAGTCATAGCTTCCCCTAATTTGTAATCCCAGGTTAGATTTTCCAACACAATTCTGGGCCCTTTGTTATTCCATAGGAATTGTCTTACTTGAGTGTTTAACAATTAAAAGAAATCTTAGGTAAAGCAGTAGGCAATGATTGGAACAAGTATTGAAGTCTTGGCAACACTTCATCTTTGCACAACTCACTTTTCTCCTTAATGTTAATGGAAAATCCTGTTCTATTTTACTAAAGCAGAGGAACATAGTTAAACTTATACAGATTTTGTAAATTATTGTCTGTTATTACTCCCAAATATTTAATTCCATATTTTTTTCCATTTAAACCTACTACCTCTTTTATATCTGTCATAATTATGATTTGTTAAGGGCATTATTTCACTTTTATCCATATTCATTTTGTAACCAGACACTCTACCATATTTTCAAAGAATCTCCTGTAACTTTTCCAGGGATTTTCCTGGATCTGACAGATATAGTAATATGTCATCCACAAATAGACTAAGTTTATGTTCATCTTGTCCGACCACAAAGCCCTTAATCTGAGGATCTCTTCTTCTAATTTCAGATAGAGGTATAATTGCCATTATGAACAATGCCAAAGACGGAGGGCACCCTCGTTTACTCAATTTACTCAAAGGGAATATCTTCGACATTTGACTCTTTGTCTGTGGATTTCTGATAAATTGCCTCAATCCGATTAATAAATCCCTTTCCTATACCAAATTTCTCCAGTTTTAAACAAAGAAAAGGCCCATTTTAAAAGGCTGAATGCCTTTTCTGCATCAAGAGAAACTATTATATTTGGATTACACTCCAATTTTTCCATATGTATTACACTGAACTGTTTTGGCAAAATTATTCACTGAATTTCTACCCTTTACAAATCCTACCTGATACGGATGTATTAATTTCAATCGATATTGTCATAGCCTATTAGCTAGTGCCTTTGTTACAATTTTACAGTCAGCATTGAGAAGAGAAGTTGGTCTGTATGATGAGGTTTTTAATGAGTCATCTATTCTTTTTAGGTAATACCATAATTATCGCTGTTGAAAAAGATTCCAGAAGTGTCTGTGTCTCCACCGCTCACTACAGTACATCCATCAGTAATGGCATTAACATATCTTTAAATTCTTTATAGAACTCAGGTGTACTCAGTGCTTTCACAATCTCCTCCCTTGTAAAGGCAGCATCAAAGTAATTTCTATCATTTTCATCCTGTTTTGAGCCCAAAAGACCCCAAAACCCAGCAGCAATAAATATTCACCATGAATATTTGTTATTTAAACAAAAGTTGTTTTTAATTATCTTTAAACATGAAAACAGAATCAAACTTTAACTTATCTCTATTAACTTAACTAAACCCAACTTAACCCCCTTCTAATTCTAAGCACACGTGTATGTAACGTGTGTGTAAATTTAAGAAAAGTTCTTTGGTTCACAGTTCAATCTCACCTCTCATTCTTCCAAGTTCTCTGGTTGCAGGCAATTCTTATACTGTGCACAGAATTTAACAAGTATAAAGTTCACCAGGCTTTGGTGCTCAAAAGGTAAATGTTTACAGCTCAGGGAGGTTCTCATAGGGTTTGCAGAGAGAGATTTGTTGTTCCAGGATTTCCACAACTGAGGTACCACCTCAATGTCTTGCTGATGAAACTTGCCCCATCAAGGTTCTCCAGATGATAACCTCTTTCTTTCATGTCACCACAGAGTTCCTTTCTGTTCCATTTATTCCAAGAGAAACATCACTTCCGCCACTCTGGAATTTTCTGTTTCAGTTCCAACAAGCTTCCTGACTTGTACTGTTCAGCTGTCTTTCAGTGTCCTATACACACTGGCTGAGTGAACTTGTTTCACCCTTCTCTCTCCCCCCCCCCCCTCTCTCTCTCTCTCTCTCTCTCTCTCTCTCTCTCTCTAACTGCCAGAAAGCCCATGTGACTCTCTCACTTGCAAAGCCCCTGACCTTCTCCAGAAAACAATAGGAGTTATCCTTTTGTTCTCATATGTTGTTTTAGGTAAACAAACTTCTCAGGAGTGATCTTTCTGTGCACTTTGCAGAGAGGGCAGAAGCCTTGTAAAAATGTTGAACACAGATGAACTATCTCCTGTTGATTCATTTGATGACATCATTTCAATTAGCAGCTACTTGGGAAATGTGCATAGCATTCTCCATAGTTTCTGTAATGTTACTAAATATGAATTCTTCAGTATTTCAAATAAGATCTGTTTTAAAATGTTTTAACTCTTGAGTTAAAATTCAGTAATAACTAAACTGTCTTTAAAATCACTAAAGATATAAAAATTCACAGTATATATATAACAAGTTATAATAAAGTAACAATGTTTAGAACATTTTTTTATCTGATCAATTTTAAAATCTTGACAAACAATCTGCTATAATATTATTTGAACCTCTGATATGAATAATTTGCAGATTATATTCTTGTAATATCAAGCTCCAGTTTAACAAACTTCTCTTCTTGTTCTTCATTTTATTCAAAAAACACCAGAGGATTGTGGTTAGTAAATACCTCAATTGGTTACTGAGAGGTACTGAGATATACATCAAAATTCTGCAGAGCAAACACGATAGAAAACAGTTCTTTTTCGATAGTGGAATAGTTCCTTTGATGAAGATTGATTTTTTTTAAAGTAGGCAACTGGATAGTCAATTTCATTATGTTTTTTTGCAATAAAACTGACCCTGTTGCTCCCTCACTGGCATCCACTGCTACAGAAAAAAGTTTATCAAAATCAGGAGATTTTAATGCAGGATAATGGCATAGCATCTCCTTTAAATTTTCTAAAGCTGTCTGACACTCTTTCGTCCACACAAATTTCTCCCTTTTCTTCAAAAGGTTGGTTAAAGGAAGAGTATCAGCAAAATTTCTGCAAAACTTCCTATAATATCCTGCCATTCCTAAAAACCTTCTCACTGCTTTCTTGCCATTGGGAATAGGAAACTCAGAAATTGCATTCACTTTTGCTTGAATAGGTGCAACTTTACCATGGCCAACTACAAGACCCAAGTATATTACAGTGGCATTTGCAAATTCACTCTTCACTAAGTTAATAATTAAGTTTGCTTTGGATAATCTTGCAAACAATTTGTCCAATTCCTTGAAATGTTCTTCCCATGTGTCACTTTTTGTGACCAAGCCATCAATATAAGCATCAATATAAGTATGTGTTATCAAATTAATCATCCTTTGAAATATTGCAGGGGCATTTTTCATGCCAAAAGGTAAAACATTATACTCATATAAACTGGATGGAGTATCAAAAGCTGAAATATTTCTTCCTCTCTCAGTTAAAGGCACACATCAGTAACCCTTCAACAAATCCAACTTAGTAAGAAATCTAGCTTTGCCAATTTTATCAATAGAGTCATCTATTCTTGAAATAGGATAAGCATCTGTTTTAGTTACTGAATTAACCTTCCTGTAATCTGTACAGAACCTAACAATTCCATCTGGTTTCGGTACCAGAATACAAGGAGAACTCCAATCTGAGTTCAAAGGTCTAATAATATAATTTCTCAACATATATTCCACCCCCGAACCATGATTTTACTTTTCTGAATGTTTATTCTGTATGGGTGTTGTTTTATGGAACTTGCTTCTCCAACATCTACATCATGGTAAATCACTGATGTCCTTTTTGGAACGTCAGGAAACAGATTTGTGTGTTTTAAAATTAATTCCTTCAACTGCATCTATTCTTGTGACCTAACTTTTCCTCCAAATCTTCCAAAATTGCTGAGTTAGACCCTCAACAGCTAACACCTCTGATACAGATTGTTCTCCACTACCATTATCCACATAATAAGGTTTCAACATATTTATGTGACAAACCTGAGTTTTATTCCTTCTATCTGGAGTTCTCACAACATAGTTAACATCATTCAATTTTGATTTAACTGTGTACGGTCCAGAAAATGTAGCTTTCAGAGGATTGTCATGTGTTGGAAGCAAAATCAAAACTTTACTTCCTATCTTAAAATTCCTCACTTGAGCTTACCTGTCAAATAAACACTTCATTTTACCCTGGGTCATTTCTAATTCTCTTGAGCCAAAGTCCACACTTTTTGTAGCCTGTCCTTAAATTTAGAAACATAATAAAGCAAGTCCAACTGCACATCCTCATTAACCCACTGTTCTTTTATCAACATTAAAGGTCCTCTAACCTGATGTCCAAACACAATTTCAAAAGGGCTGAAACCTAATGACTCCAGCACAGCCTCCCTTGCTGCAAATAACAATAAATGAATACCTCCGTCCCAATCTTTCCCATTCTTGAAACAATAAATCCTCATCATATTTTTAAGAGTAGAATGAAATCTTTCCAAAGCTTCCTGAGTTTCAGGATGATATGAAAATGAAGCGATTTGTTTTATTCCCAACTCATAAATTAAAGTTAGATCCTTGATCACTCTGAATCTTTTTAGGTAATCCAAAAACTGTGAAAAATCTTTCCAGAGCCTTTACCACCATTTTGGCTTTATTATTTCTTAATGGTATAGCTTCTGGAAATCTTGATACTGTACGCATAATTGTTAACGAGTACCGATTTCCCGACTTAGTTTTAAGCAGGGGACCTACACAATCCACAATAACCCTAGTGAAAGGTTCCCGAACAACAGGAATATTGTAATGGAGCCACTGGTTTCCCCACAACCTGACAAAAATGAGATGTCCTGCACCAAGTTACAACATCCTTCATCAAACCAGGCCAGAAAAATTGTTTCAAAATTTTATTCATGGTTTTTTTTACACCAAGATGACCACCTAAAGGTATAATGTGGGCTAAATTTAAAATTTCATTCCGATAATTTTTAGGAAAAACCACCTGATGAATCACCTCCTACTCTTCATTAGCAGGAATATCAAGAGGTCTCCATTTCCTCATTAACAAATCACTTTAAAATAATAACCACAAGCCATTTCTCTAATCTCCTGTTCAGTTACTACTTTGTCTGCTAAATCAGCAAGACTTGTATCTGCTCTCTACTCTCACAATTACCCTTCTCTTTCAAAACCATTTTAGAAGCACCCGGCAAATCTCTGTCAACTGGATCTTCTTTATCTCTAAATAATTTCTTAGACATGGACCTTGTTACTGCACATGCAGGATATATCTCACAATTCTCTTCCACCTCATCTTTCCTAGGCCTACTTGTTAATCTCAAAACTTTCCCAACTTTATCTTCTGCCAAATTGAGACCCCTTGCATGGGTAACTTTGAAATTCTTCTTCTTTCTTTGGCTTGGCTTCACAGATGAAGATTTATGGAGGGGTATGTCCACGTCTGCTGCAGGCTCATTGGTGACTGACAAGTCCGATGCGGGACAGGCAGGCATGGTTGCAGCGGTTGCAAGGTTGATTGGGGTTGGGTGTTGGATTTTTCCTCCTTTGTCTTTTGTCAGTGAGATGGGCTCTGCAGTCTTCTTCAAAGGAGGTTGCTGCCCGCCGAACTGTGAGGCGCCAAGATGCACGTTTGGAGGCGATATCAGCCCACTGGCGGTGGTCAATGTGGCAGGCACCAAGAGATTTCTTTAGGCAGTCCTTGTACCTCTTCTTTGGTGCACCTCTGTCTCTGTGGCCAGTGGAGAGCTCACCATTTAACACAATCTTGGGAAGGCGATGGTCCTCCATTCTGGAGATGTGACCCACCCAGCACAGTTGGGTCTTCAGCAGCGTGGATTCGATGCTTGCGGACTCTGCCAGCTCGAGTACTTCGATGTTGGTGATGAAATCACTCCAATGAATGTTGAGGATGGAGCGGAGACAGCGCTGTTGGAAGTGTTCTAGGAGCCGTAGGTGATGCCGGTAGAGGACCCATGATTCGGGGCCGAACAGGAGTGTGGGTATGACAATGGCTCTGTACACGCTGATCTTTGTGTGTTTCTTCAGGTGGTTTTTTTTCCAGATTCTTTTGTGTAGTCTTCCAAAGGTGCTATTTGCCTTGACGAGTAACTTTGAAATTACTCCTACTACAACAGGTCCTTTAACTAACTCTGAATTTAGCACTATTTTGTGCTCCACCTCACCTCCAACACCTTTAATCAATGTTGTCTCCCCTGTTCTTTGATCAAGAGATAAAACTCTTTGTACTAACCGTTATTGTGCTGACCAGTATCCCTAAGAATTTTAACTGGAACCTGTGATTCTCCCTCCTTTACTGAAACAAAACCATCTGAAACAAAAGGCCCTTATCAGATTTAGAACATCTGCTCTGCCTAAATTCAACTGTTTGGAAAACATGCTTCTGGTAAAACCTTTTTTCTTTTGTTTTTCAAAACTAGACAATTTGCAATAACATGACTAGGTTTTTTTACAAAAATGACATACAAATCCAGAAGTTCTGTCCTTTCCAACCTTCTCTTCTGTCTTAATTTCAGGTTTGCTATCCTGCTCCATATTGATCCCCTGAACAGGCTTATTACTGTGCTCCATGTTAATTGTGTGAAAACTCCTACCATTTTGTGATGTACTTTTATGAATTAATGCAAATTGGTCTGCCAATCTACCTGCATGTTGCCATGTAGCCACATCTCTCTCATCCAAGTATAATTTAATCTCCTTTGGGACACACCTTTTAATTTCCTCAATTAACATCAATTCTCTCAATCCGTCAAAATTGTTATTTATTTCTCTTGAGGCGCACCAACGGTCAAACCATACAGATTTCTTCAAAGCGAAATCCATATAAGATTGATTCCATGTTTTTATCAAACTCCTAAAGTTTTGTCTATTCGTTCTAGAACCAACTCATAAGCTTTCAATATAGCTTGCTTAATAATAGCATAATTTCCACTTGCTATGCAGTCAAGCTAGACTATGCAATTTCTGCTTTTCGCTTCAATACACTTTGGAGCATCAAAGTCCACTTCTCTTTTGGCCATTTTGAGCTCTCAGCAACCTTTTCAAAAAGCTGACAATAGGTCTCTATATCTCCCTCATGAAAAGGAGGCACTAGATTTACCTCTCTACTAGGCAAAACCTTTCCCCAGGAGTTACAGCCTCAGCTTTCTTACTTACCTCCCTATCAATTTTCATCCTCTCTAATTGATACTGTCTCTTAGCAAACTCTAACTCGTATCTCCTCTGTTTTTCAGCTTCCTCTATTTGATTTTTAGCCTCTTCTATCCTCAATTTCTCCAATTCCTATTGCAAGTCACCAGATCTATCCTCTGGAAAATCTTCTGTCTTTCTGAACAAATTTACTCTCACCTATATAATATTTCACTATAATCCTCTGAATCTCCACTTTCCTCATCCAATGTTTAACTTCAGTCAGTTTCAATGCCTTAGAAATAACCATCAGTTCCTCTTTTCTCTTGCTCTGCAGGTGATGGTTCTGACAAAAACTTATCAACATCCATTGCTGCTGTTTTTCACACTCGAGCTTTAAATTAGCTTGGAAAAAACAACCAATTGAGTAATAACCCACAAAACTTGTGATCAATCGACTGGATGAGTTCCCCATAAAATGTTACGAGCCCAAAGGACCCCAAAACCCAGCAGCAACAGACATTCACCAAGACGAGTGGTTTTCAAAACAAAGGTTATTTTTAATCAACTTTAAAGCTGAGAATAGAATTAAGCTTTAACTTAACTCTATACTTAACTAACCCAAATTAACCCCCTTCTAAATTTAAGAAAAGTTCTTTGGTTTACAGTTCAATCTCACTTCTTTTTCCAAGTTCTTTGGATGCAGGCAATTCTTATACTGTGCACAGAATTTAACATGTATAAAGATCACCAGGCTTTGGTGCTCAAAAGGTCAATGTTTACCACTCAGGAAGGTTCTTGTAGGGTTTGCAGAGAGAGAGATTTGTTGTTCCAGAATTTCCACAACTGAGGTACCACCATTAGTTACCTCAAGGTCTCGCTGATGAAACTTGCCTCCATCATGGTTTTCCAGATGATAACCTCTTTCTTTCACGCTTCCAAAGAGTTCCTTTCTGTTCCTCTTATCCCAAAAGAAACATCAGACAGATAGTACTTCCAGCCATCCTCTGCTCTGGAACTTTCTATCAGTTTCAACTAGCTCTTCCTGGCTTGCACTTTTCAATTGCTTTTCAGTGTCACACACACTAGCTGAGAGAGCTTGTCTTCCCTCTCTCTCTCCAACTGAGACTGCCAGAAAGCCCATGTGACTCTCTCACTTGCAAAAAGTCCCACCTTCTTCAGCAAACAACAGGAGTTCTTCTCCTTGGTCAAGCTGTTATCTTAGATAAACAAAACTGAGGAGTGACCTTTCTGTGAGCATTTGGCAGAAAGGTACTTGTAGCCAGTTTTGTCTTCTCCAAAACAATGGTCTTTTCATTTCATGATGTCATTTCAATTAGCACCTACCTGTGAAATACGTGCATCACATTCTCCACAGATCCTGCAGTTTCACTAAATATGAATTCTTTAGTCTTTCAAATAAGATCTGTTTTAAAATGTGTAATGTAATGCAATATGTATGTATCCTACTCTAAATTTTACCAAATTCCTCCCAAATTTTTATAATTCATTACACAATATCTTTATTGTAATCACTTTTAGTCCACCATAACAATGAAGAAAATCACAATCTTCTGATGGTACTTTCACTTGATGAAACATGACTTCAATATCTGCAGCAATTACAATAGGCTCTTTACATAATCTTATCAGAATGCCTATTAAAGTACTGGTTAAATCTGGACCTTGTCAAAGTTGAGAATTCAATGAAACTCCTTGAAATGATACTCCACAATCAAATACTACACGAGGCTTCTCCTTTTCCGGATGTATAACTCCATGATGAGGTAAATACCATTTTCTGATACCTTTTCCACATAACCCTTGATTATCATGTCCGACATGACATTGGTATGTTCCAAATGAAAGGAAGAATTTCTCAAATTTTCTCTTGAAATTCAGCATATGCTGTTCTGCAATTATTTTATTGTCTGGCATATAAATTTCTATTTTCCTCAAAGGTAATATTATACAGTAATGACCATTAACATGTTTAACAGAATTTGAAACCTCCTTCAAAGGTTCTTGAATATCTTTGAGACATTCAGGGAAATCATTTTTAAACTGTTGTTCACACCGATCATCAAATTTCACAATTGAAATTCTGTTGATATTTTCATTCGACAACTCCTGATCATTATCAGTTTTCCTCCTAATGATCTGTTAATTGTCCATCCAAGCAACCTTCTCACAGCATAAGGGCCATCATTTTGACTCCTTATTACTTTAGGTACATCTAATCCAATTAACATCCCAAATTTGGCATCAATCTTGGGTAAATGTCGTTTAGATGATCCCACTGTTTGATATCATCTTGATAAGGAATATTTCTCTTTATTCACAGACATAGTCTTTTGAGTATATACACTTGGGAGATCGCAAAATTCATTACTATTCAAATCGGCAGTCTGTAAACCTGAAACTATATTAGTTTCAATGTTCCTTACATCATTCATTATCTTCAACAAGACTTGTGATCTTTTACCGTGAAGATTAAGTTTATTAACCCAATTCAACAGTGCAAAATGATTGGTACTTCCTGGATCAAGAAAGGCTTTAACCTGCGCAGGAACTATCGAGAGAGCTTTGTCACCAGCCCCAGTAAGACTGTTTGTCTGAACCTAAGCTGAAGCATTCTCTTTGCCCGTGTCTTTAGTCTTGGATTCAGATTGGTTGACTTACTTCTCAACTTTACTTCACTGAGTTTGCAGTATCTTGGGATGTTTTAAACTGCATATATCACAACTGAATCACTTGTTACAAGTTTTGCTGATGTATCCTTTACACAAGCAACCAAAACATATTCCACTTTCCTTTAAAACGTTTAATTTCTTGTCATACAACTTTTTTTCCAATCGTGAACATTTTTGTAAAGCATGCAATACAAACAGCTTTCTTGAATAGTCTGACCTTCCTTCTCCTTTGTTTCCTTGTTCTTTCTTGTGCTTGTATCTGATACAGCAGTAACAAGTGTACTTCCCTTTGGTTTCTGCTGAGATGATGATTTAGACTTCTTTACATCTTTAGGAACTATTGAAATAACCTTAATATTTCCAAATACTGGTACAGTGTTAACATGCACATGCCATTCCAAAAATTGTACAATATCCTCAAAAATAGTGTCCCTTCCGGAAGCATCTTAAACTCTGCAACTTTAGTTCTCCATAAGCTCTTCAACTTATAAGGTAATTTATTGACAATGATCAACAAATTAGCAAGCAAATTCAGCTCTTGCAAATGTCCACTACTTCCCATTGTGTCACAACATCCTCTCAGAAAGAGGGCATATGCTTGTAAAGCCTTTGTGTCTTCTGATTTTATTGATGGCCAAGACAATTCTTATGCCCTTTTTAAAACCTTGGTCTGGATTCATATATTGGCAGCTTTTGACTAGTTCCTTCACCTGTCCTCCAAGATTCTGGTTCCAGGTAATACAGACGATCTTTAGTGTTTTTAGTATTACTTGCAATGTGATGTTTTAAGGAATTCATGAACGTCAGATATTATAATGGATCTCCATTAAAAACTGGAATTTCCTCCTTAGGTAGACCATGTGAACCTTGTTGCTGTGCTAATATAGCAGAGATTTCATTTTGTTTTGCTATGAATGATAATATATTGCCTTGCCTACCATGGCTTGTGACTGGTTGTCTTGTTCTCAAGGGAGTTGGCTGAACTTGCTCTGGTGCCATTGATGTTAGACCTTGATATGTAACTGATAGCATTGATGGGGATCCTTGGTATGTAAGTGCTGGCATTGGTGGAGTCCCTTGACTTATCGCTGGTTCCTCAGCAACACAAAGAGACATCAATTGTGGGTCATGTGATGCGGGGAGAGTAAGAGGAGGTGGATTCTGAGAGCTCCCAGGATTTTTGATTACAATCAAGGTCAAAACCTGAACTGACAGTCCAAAATGTCAAAAAAGGACGTGTGAAGAATTTTTAAACAGAACATGACAAAAAAAAGCAAGTCTGCAAGCAAGAGTGCAAAAGAATCACCACCAGGGCGAGAGGGCAAGCCTGAAATGCCTCGTGGTGAGGATAATGGCGGGGCCACCCAAGGGCCCGAAATGGTAACCGCAGCTCCAAAGGAGGAACTCACCAGACGGGGAGAACAGGTCCTGGACAAATCCAGCGTCACTGCCCGGCAGGTACAGAGGGAAATCCCTCTGGATGCCCCTGGAGAGAAGGAAAAGGCTGGGTCCCCCCTCCCACAGCAGGATCACAAAGTTGGGCCCACTTGTGGCGGGTGCGAGGCCTGGGGTGAAATCAGCGTTGGGTGCAGGGCAGCAGCAGCAACCCTCGTGGGAAACGGACCTGTCCAACAAAAGAGGAAGTTGCAAGAAACTGGCGTTGCTACCGGCACTAAGGGAGAGAGTGAAACTTACCTCTGCCCTGGCAGCGGAGCCAGGAGGGAACCTGCAAGCCTCAGCGGGAGTCCCAACAGCAGGCAACTTCAGAGGAAGCAGAGTAGCCTGTGAGTCCAGCGCTGGATCAGAGGAGGCAGGGAGCACCAGCAGCAGTGAAGAGGGGTCCAGCAGTCTGGAGGGGGAAGAGGCCAAAGGCCAGGGGAGACCCTGTGAAGCTATGAGCCCCTGGGGAAAAGGACTGTTAAGGAAAAGTAAGCAAGGAGGCTCAGAGCCCTCCCTGCAGGATGTAATTAACAAGCTAGGGCAGATGGAGGGCAGGCTCTTCCTAGCTGTGGACAAAAGTGCCCAGGACATAGGTGGAAAACTGGACAGAGTGCAGAGCACCCTATCTGAGCTAATGGGCAGGGTGACTGAGGCAGAAGAAAGAATAAATAAGAATGAAGATGAAAGGGAGAGCATCTGGGAGAAGCTGGATGCCCTTGAGAATTTTACCAGGAGGAACAATATTAAACAATATTTAAATAGTGTTCCCCAAACCTGGTCCCAGACAAAGGCTGTAGCGGTATCAGGACAGGGAGAAAATATTAGGAGCGGCAGCAATTGGGGCAAAGAGAAGGGGATCCCCTCTAGAGTTAGAGGGGAACAGAATCTTTTTCTACCCAGATATTAGCTCGGCACTCCTGAAGGCCAGGAAGGCATTTGAACCAGCTAAGAGACTGCTCAAGCAGAAGAAATATGAATGAGTGTTGAGGTACCCGGCCACCCTGAAAATATCATTGGCAGAAGGAGCAAAGAAATTTTTTACAGATCCGGAAAAAGCCCAGGAATATGCTGCAGGCTTTCCCATGTTGGGGAGCACGACGAGAATGTAAAGTCTGGTCAGGGGACTGCCAGCGATAGTTTTAATAAGTAACAAATTTGACCCATAGGGGGATAAAGACATGGCTTGGACTATAATAACATGTGTTTTTTTAATGTAGTTTTTCCTGGTGAGCTCAGGAGTTCATGGGTGCCGGTGGCACAACCTGTTGTACGAGGGGTTTGTTGGTAATCAATGAAGGTTATCAACAAAATAGAGCGGTGGAAGGGAGGTAGTATGGGATGAAGGAGAAGTATGACTGTGAATGCCTTTTGCATTTGGTTTTATGTTGTTTTGCTCAGTTATTTGAATTATTGTCTTTGTCTCCCTCTTGTTTTTTTTTCCTTACTCTTGCAGCTCGGGTAGAACAGACCAAAGGTCGGACAATAAGAGATTGGGGATGCGTTGGGAAAAACCTGGGGATCATGACTAAGAGCATAAAAGTAGTCTCTTTTAATGTTAATGGCTTAAACAGTCCGGTGAAACGGAAAGGGTCTTGGCACACATTTTAAAAAATGGGGGTGGATTTGACCTTTCTTCAAGAGACACGCTTAACTGAGCCGGAACATCAAAAATGAAAAAGAGAGAGGAGTCACGTGATGGAGTAGTGGCCGGACAGGGAATTCCAGCCTTCTCCCGAAAAGTTTAAAAAAAACACACAAAGCACAAAGGTACAAGATTAAAAATTAAAACAAAGTAAAAATAAAGGTGAGAAGAAAATGGCAGCGAAGAGAGAAAAGTTGAAAACAACGGGAAGAAAAGAGGAAGAAAGAATTTCGGAAGAAGAAGGTGAAGGCCTTACCTGTCCGAGGAGGCCCGCCGCGGAGAGAGAAGCCCGCTCCCTCAGGTCAGTGGAAGTCCCGGGCTGGGGACTACAAAAATGGCTCGCAGAGCCGAGTAAAAGTGCACAACTGCGCATGCGCGACTCCTCGCGCATGAAAAAAAAACACACTGGCGGGAGGGGGGAATAGCTGCGGAGTCGATCTCCGCAGCTGAGAGAGACACCCGCAGCACAGCAGCAGGTGCAGAACACAGACAATAACGACAACAAGAAAGAAGAGGGTAAAAAGAAAACAAGGAAACAACAGATGGTCAATCCAGAGGAAGAAGAAGAAGAAGAACAGAAAGAAATGGAAGAAGAAGAGAAAGGCAAGAGAATGGATGTATCTTTTTTTAAAGAATATATGGAATCAGTGAAAGAATGGCAATTACAAGAATTTAATGAGATAAAAAGAAGAATTAAGAATGCAGAAGAAAAAATGAATAAAATGGAAATGGCCATGTCAGGGATAGGAAGATAGTGGGCCTTAAGGAAGATGAAGAAGGCAAGAATATGAGAGAATTTATAAAAGATTGGATCACCAGGGTCCTAGGAAGACCAAAATTACAGGAAGAAATGGAAATAGAGAGGGCACATAGAACTTTAGCCCCGAAACCACAACCGGAGCAAAAACCAAGATCCGTTTTAGTAAAATTCTTAAGATATACAACAAGAGAAAATATATTGGAGAAAGCAATGAAGAAAGTAAGAGAAGACAAAAAGCCACTGGAATATAAAGGTCAAAAAAATTTTTTCTTTCCAGACATAAGTTTTGAACTCCTGAAGAAGAGGAAGGAGTTCAATACAGCAAAAACGATCTTATGGAAAAAAGGATATAAATTTATGTTAAAGTACCCAGCGGTACCTAAAATAGTTATTCCAGGGCAACAAAACAGACTATTCTCGGATCCAGAGGAAGCAAGGAAATTTGCAGAACAACTACAAAACAAGCAGAGAGATGAAGACATGTAATGAGAGTAAAAATGACCATGAACTATATGTATGTGTGGAAAGGGGTATATGTGTGTGTGTATATATATATATATATATATATATATAGTGTGTATACATGAATGTATCCGTATTTAGAGGAAAATATATAGAGTATAGACAAGAATTAATAAGGGAGGGAAAGGGAATAGAGGGAATAAGGAGGGAATTAAAAGAGTGACCTTTGTTACATATGAAAATTGAAATCTTTTCTGGGGGGGGGGCTGGGTGGGTAGGAGTTATGGTCACTACAAAATCAGTTGACGTTTGCGAGTGAATTCGCAAATCCAAATGGAGAGGGGAGATGTGGTTGCCCGACAAGGGATAAAGGGCAACTCAGGAGGGGGAGGGGAGAATGGGGTTAAAGAAATTTTAAATAAGAGAATAAGGAAAATGTTTGATGTTTTAGAAATGTTGTCTTATAAAGTGTCCAAAACAAGAAAGCAGAAATGGATAAGAAGGAAAGGTGATGATGGAGAAACGGAAAGGGAAGATAAACAAAGTATGAAATGGCTACGCTGAACTATGTGACTTTAAATATTAACGGAATACATAACCAAATTAAAAGGAAGAAACTGCTAAATTTACTGAAAAAAGAAAAAATTGATATAGCATTTGTGCAAGAAACACATTTAACTGAATTGGAGCACAAGAAATTAAAGAGAGATTGGGTAGGACACGTAACAGCATCGTCGTATAATTCAAAAGCAAGAGGAGTAGCTATATTAATTAGTAAAAATGTGCCAATTAAAATAGAAGAGGAAATAATAGATCCAGCAGGGAGATATGTAATGATAAAATGTCAGATATATTCGGAGTTTTGGAATCTACTCAATGTATATTCACCTAACGAAGAAGATCAAAAGTTTATGCAAGATATTTTTTTGAAGATAGCAGATACGCAAGGGAACATATTAATAGGAGGGGATTTCAACCTGAATTTGGATTCAAATATGGACAAAACTGGGGAAAAAATTAGCAGAAAGGACAAAGTAACCAAATTTATAATTAAATCGATGGAAGAAATGCAACTTTTAGATATATGGAGGAAACAACACCCAAATGAAAAGGAATATTCATATTACTCGGGTAGACATAAAACATACTCAAGAATAGACCTATTTTTGTTATCAGCTCGTATGCAATATAGAGGAAGAAAAACAGAATATAAAGCTAGAATATTATCGGACCATTCACCCTTGATATTGACAATAGAGTTAGAGGACATCCCTCCAAGAATGTATAGATGGAGATTAAACTCCATGCTACATAAAAGGCAGGATTTTAGAGAATTCATTGAAAGACAAATTAAAATGTATTTTGAAATAAATACGGAATCAGTGAAAGATAAGTTTATACTATGGGATGCAATGAAAGCATTCATTAGAGGGCAAATAATAAGTTATGTAACCAAGATGAAGAAGGACTATAATCAGGAAACAGAGCAGTTGGAAAGGGAAATAGTAAATATAGAAAAGGAATTAGCAATGAAGGAAGATACAACTAAAAGAAGAGAATTGGCAGATAAAAAAATAAAATATGAAACACTACAAATATATAAGGTGGAGAAGAACATAATGAAGACAAAACAGAAATATTATGAATTAGGGGAAAAAACACACAAAATTCCAGCATGGCAGCTTAAGACAGAACAAGCTAAGAAAATGGTATTGGCATCAAGGAAAAAAGACAAACAAATCACAATGGAGATCAAGGAAAACTTTAGAGAATTCTATGAATAATTATACCAAACTGAAAACAAAGGGAAAGAAGGGAAAATAGATGAATTTTTAACTAAAATTGAACTACCAAAATTACAAATAGAGGAACAAAATAAATTAACAGAACCATTTGAAATAGTAGAAATACAAGAGATAATAAAAAAATTACCAAATAATAAAACACCAGGAGAGGATGGATTCCCAATAGAATTCTATAAAACATTTAAAGATTTATTAATTCCTCCCCTCCTGAAAGTAATCAACCAGACTGATAAAACACAAAGCTTACCAGATTCATGTAAAACAGCAATAATTACAGTAATACTAAAACAAGGGAAAGATCCACTCGCACCAGCGTCATATAGACCAATATCATTACTTAACACAGATTATAAGATAATAGCTAAACTATTAGCAAACAGATTAGCAGAGTATGTACCTAAAATGGTAAATCTAGACCAAACTGGATTTATTAAAAAAAGACGCACAACAGACAATATTTGTAAATTTATTAACTTAATTCATGCAGTAGAAGGGAGTAAAGCGCCAACAGTAGCAGTTGCTTTAGACGCAGAGAAGGCCTTTGACAGAGTAGAATGGAATTATTTATTCAAAGTATTGCAAAACTTCAGTTTACCAGAGAAGTATATTAATTGGATTAAAGCATGATATAAGGGCCCATTGGCGAAAGTGACAGTAAATGGATATATATCAAAGCAATTTAACTTTAGCAGGTCAACACGGCAGGGATGCCCACTATCACCCTTATTGTTTGCTTAGCTATAGAACCACTAGCAGAATTGATAAGAACAGAAAATAATATAAAAGGGATAAAAATAAAAGACAAGGAATATAAAATCAGTTTATTTGCGGATGATGTTATAGTATACTTAACAGAACCAGAACTATCAATAAAAGAATTATTTAAGAAATTGAAGGAATATGGAGAAGTGTCGGGTTACAAGATTAACGTAAATAAAAGTGAAGCAATGCCAATGAATAATGCGGATTTCTCAAAATTTAAGAAGGAATCACCATTCAGATGGCAAATGCAAGCAATAAGATACCTAGGTATACAAATAAATAAAAATCTCAGGCATCTATATAAACTCAATTATTATCCACTGATGAAAAAATTACAGGAAGATTTAGAGCATTGGAAAGATTTACCATTAACACTAATAGGAAGGTTAAACTGTATTAAAATGAACATTTTCCCAAGGATATTATACCTATTTCAGGCATTGCCAATACACTTGACAGAGAAATTCTTCAAGGAGTTAAAGAAAATAATAAGGAATTTTTTATGGAAAGGGGGAACCGAGGATAGCACTAGATAAATTAACAGAATGGTATAAACAAGGAGGCTTACAACTGCCAAACTTTAAAAATTATTATAGAGCCGCACAATTAAAATACCTATCAGATTTTTATCAAACAAGGGAAAAGCCAGATTGGACTAGATTAGAATTAGATAAAATAGGGGAAAAGATACCTGAACACATATTATATAAATGGGATGAAAAATTGGTACAACGTAGGAGTTCTCCAGTATTACATCATCTGCTCAATATTTGGAAAAAGATTCATGTAGAAAGGAATAAAACAAATTACCAATTACCAAAACTAATATTGACGCAAAATAAGTTACTCCCTTTTACAATAGATAACCTTTCCTTTAGAGAATGGGAGAAAAAAGGGATCAAAAGAATAGAAAATTGTTTTTCAGGAAATAGATTATTATCCTTTAAACAAATGAAAGATAATACAATATAACTCAAGATTTTTTTTCTTTGGCTTGGCTTCGCGGACGAAGATTTATGGAGGGGGTAAAAAGTCCACGTCAGCTGCAGGCTCGTTTGTGGCTGACAAGTCCGATGCGGGACAGGCAGACATGATTGCAGCGGTTGCAAGGGAAAATTGGTTGGTTGGGGTTGGGTGTTGGGTTTTTCCTCCTTTGCCTTTTGTCAGTGAGGTGGGCTCTGCGGTCTTCTTCAAAGGAGGTTGCTGCCCGCCAAACTGTGAGGCGCCAAGATGCACGGTTTGAGGCGTTATCAGCCCACTGGCGGTGGTCAATGTGGCAGGCACCAAGAGATTTCTTTAGGCAGTCCTTGTACCTTTTCTTTGGTGCACCTCTGTCACGGTGGCCAGTGGAGAGCTCGCCATATAACACGATCTTGGGAAGGCGATGGTCCTCCATTCTGGAGACGTGACCCATCCAGCGCAGCTGGATCTTCAGCAGCGTGGACTCGATGCTGTCGACCTCTGCCATCTCGAGTACTTCGACGTTAGGGGTGTAAGCGCTCCAATGGATGTTGAGGATGGAGCGGAGACAACGCTGGTGGAAGCGTTCTAGGAGCCGTAGGTGGTGCCGGTAGAGGACCCATGATTCGGAGCCGAACAGGAGTGTGGGTATGACAACGGCTCTGTATACGCTTATCTTTGTGAGGTTTTTCAGTTGGTTGTTTTTCCAGACTCTTTTGTGTAGTCTTCCAAAGGCGCTATTTGCCTTGGCGAGTCTGTTGTCTATCTCATTGTCGATCCTTGCATCTGATGAAATGGTGCAGCCGAGATAGGTAAACTGGTTGACCGTTTTGAGTTTTGTGTGCCCGATGGAGATGTGGGGGGGCTGGTAGTCATGGTGGGGAGCTGGCTGATGGAGGACCTCAGTTTTCTTCAGGCTGACTTCCAGGCCAAACATTTTGGCAGTTTCCGCAAAGCAGGACATCAAGCGCTGAAGAGCTGGCTCTGAATGGGCAACTAAAGCGGCATCATCTGCAAAGAGTAGTTCACAGACAAGTTTCTCTTGTGTCTTGGTGTGAGCTTGCAGGCGCCTCAGATTGAAGAGACTGCCATCCGTGCGGTACCGGATGTAAACAGCGTCTTCATTGTTGGGGTCTTTCATGGCTTGGTTCAGCATCATGCTGAAGAAGATTGAAAAGAGGGTTGGTGCGAGAACACAGCCTTGCTTCACGCCATTGTTAATGGAGAAGGGTTCAGAGAGCTCATTGCTGTATCTGACCCGACCTTGTTGGTTTTCGTGCAGTTGGATAATCATGTTGAGGAACTTTGGGGGACATCCGATGCGCTCTAGTATTTGCCAAAGCCCTTTCCTGCTCACGGTGTCGAAGGCTTTGAAGAAACAAGCCTTCCGTCGCGCATGCAGCCATCTTCAGCGCAAACTCCGGGAGATCCAAAATGAGTGGTGGACTAGCCTCGCCAAACGAACACAGCTCAGCGCGGACATTGGCGACTTCAGGGGTTTCTACGAGGTTCTAAAGGCTGTGTACGGCCCCTCACCCCAAGTCCAAAGCCCGCTGCGCAGCTCAGAAGGCAAAGTCCTTCTCAGCGACAAGATCTCCATCCTCAACCGATGGTCAGAACACTTCCAATCTCTTTTCAGTGCCAACCGCTCAGTCCAAGATTCCGCCCTGCTCCAGCTCCCTCAACAGCCCCTAAGGCTAGAGCTGGATGAGGTTCCCACCCTGGATGAGACATATAAGGCAATCGAACAACTGAAAAGTGGCAAAGCAGCAGGTATGGATGGAATCCCCCCAGAAGTCTGGAAGGCTGGCGGCAAAACTCTGCATGCCAAACTGCATGAGTTTTTCAAGCTTTGTTGGGACCAAGGTAAACTGCCTCAGGATCTTCGTGATGCCACCATCATCACCCTGTACAAAAACAAAGGCGAGAAATCAGACTGCTCAAACTACAGGGGAATCACGTTGCTCTCCATTGCAGGCAAAATCTTCGCTAGGATTCTACTAAATAGAATAATACCTAGTGTCGCCGAGAATATTCTCCCAGAATCACAGTGCGGCTTTCGCGCAAACAGAGGAACCACTGACATGGTCTTTGCCCTCAGACAGCTCCAAGAAAAGTGCAGAGAACAAAACAAAGGACTCTACATCACCTTTGTTGACCTCACCAAATAACTCAAGATACAGTGCTGGCATATTACCATTTGAGATCCTACTTGAAGGACAAATTAGGAAGCAGTCTGAGGTTACCAGAGGGAAGTAACTTTGAATATGTGATTACAGATACAATGATAATCAAAAGATTTATAAGAAATATGTATATTAAACTGCAAGAAAAGGAGAATGAGGAAACAAATGGTAAAACTAAACAAAAATGGGAACAAGATTTAAATATAAAGATAAAAAAAGGAAACATGGGAGAAATTATGTTTTGGAATGATGAGAAATACAATAAATATGAGGTTATGTATGATACAATATAACTGGATACACAGGCTATACATTACACCTCAAAAGTTAAATAAATGGGACCCAACAGTATCTGATAGATGTTTTCGATGTAAAAAAGAAATGGGAACAACAATTCATGCAATCTGGACATGTGAGAAAGTAGAAAAATTTTGGGAAGATCTAAACCAAATATTAAATAAAATTACAGAAAACAATATACCAAAAAATCCAGAAATCTTCCTCCTAAGTAACATAAAAAACAAAGAATTTGGAATTGATTTGGATGGTGCACAAAAAAGATTTGTTAAGATAGCTCTAGCTGTAGCAAAAAAATGTATTATGTCAACCTGGAAATTGGAAGATAATTTGAAAATACAACAATGGTATATAGAAATGAATAAATGTATTCCATTAGAAAAAATAATATATAGTTTAAGAAATAATATTGAAATATTTGAACAAATATGGGAGCCTTACATGAAACACAATAGAGAAAACCTACCGGGGACATTCACTACCTAAATTAACGAAAGGAGAAGGAAATGAAAAGAATTGACTCAGTGGAATTTCTTGTTTATTTTTATTGAATGACAACATTGTTTGACTGGTTTAATGTATCCTAGATTTTGTACTTTAAATGGATGGGGGGGGGGAGGTAGGGAGGGTGGGATGGGAGGAGGGAGGGGGGGAGAAAATGACACTGTATATATTTGAAAAGGAAAATGTATGTATCATGGTCAATGTGGTTTATGGTGTGAAAAATAAAAAATTTTTAAAAAATGAAAAAGTGAGTGGGCAGGCCAGCTTATATCCTCCTTGTTTGGCTCAAAGGCATGGAGAGTGGCACTTTTAGTAAGGAAAAGTGTTCCAATGCAGGTGCAGAGGGTGAATGCAGACAAAATGGGTAAATTCGTAATGGTGCCCTGTCAAATATACTCAGAGTCCTGGACCCTAGTCAATGTGTATGCCCCCAATTTTGATGATGAGAAATTTATATAGGACATTTCCCTAAGTTTGGCAGAGGGAAGTAAAAATATTTTGATGGGGGTGACTTTAATTTATGCCTGGATCCTGTATTGGACAAGTCCACAAAATGTATAACTAGGACTAGAATGGCAAAAGCCACTATTGACTGTATGAGGGAGCTGAATTTAATAGATGTGTGGCATAGAATGCATCCAAGAGAGAGACACTACTCATTCTACTCGAAACAACATGTCTCCTGCTCTAGAATAGATTTCTTTTTGGCTTCAGTCCATTTAGAGGGTAGGATCATGGAAGCTGAGTACAGAGCGCGACTGCCCTCAGACTATAGACATGCCAGATAAGCAGGACACAGCATATAGGTGGCGTCTTCACACTTTGGTATTGAAAAAGCCAGAGTTTTGTAGCTTTATAAGATCTTAAATAACTCAGTTTTGTGAGGACAACTGTCCCTCTACTCCAGATAAATTTCTTCTATGGGACTCCCTCAAGGCATACTTGAGGGGTCAGATAATTGGGTATACCAAGGTGGTCAAGAAAAATTATATGAGGGAAGTGGAGGAATTGGAAAAAGACATTACCCAATTAGAGAAGGATTTTCAGGAATCAGGCCTAGCGGACCATTACAGAGCTCTCACAAACAAGAAATTAGAATATAATATGCTTCAGACGAATAGTATGGAAAAGGCTATTATAAGGTCGAGACAAAAATATTATGAGGTGGGGGAGAGAGCACATAAGGTACTTGCTTGGCAGTTGAGGGCAAAACAAGCTTCGAGAACAATTCATGCAATACGAATGGGGAATGGCCAGGTCTCGTACAAACCAAAGGAAATTAATGAGACTTTCCGGGGATTTTATGAAGGATTATATAAATCTGAATTGTCTGGGGACCTCAATCAAGAGGACGAGTTCCTGGCCAGATTAGACCTCCCCTGCCTGAACCCAGAGGATCAGGCAGGATTAGATCTTCCTTTTACTGAGGAAGAACTGGGTAAAGCATTGAGTGTGCTGCAAACAGGCAAGTCTCTGGGGGAGGAAATGTTCCCATCTGAGTTCTGTTGAAAATTTAAGGACTTATTAATGCCTTTGTATATGGAGGTGGTAGACCAGGCTAAGGAAACAAGGTCCCTGACAGAATCTTTTACAGTGGCGATTATTACAATGATTTTAAAGAAGGATAAGGATCCACATGCCCTCTTCAAAGGCCAATTTCTCTGCTGAATACCAATTACAAGATCCTAGCCAAAGCCTTGGCAAATACATTGGCATTGCATTTGCTGAAATTGATAAACAAAGATCATATAGGCTTTGTGCAGGGAAGGCAGGCAGTGGATAATATTGGCAGATTGCTGAGTGTTATGCATCTGGCACAATCTAGAAATGAGAAGGGTCTGCCCATCTACTTGGATGCAGAAAAGGCCTTCGATGGACTGGAGTGAGAATTTTTATTCAAGGTGCTGGAGAAGGCAGGGTTGGGACAAATTTTTCAAAATTGGATTAGGGTGCTATATTATGCACCCAAGGCGAAAGTTGTAACCAATGGACAGGTCTCTCCAGCCTTCCCACTTACCAGATCTAGTAGGCAAGGGTGCCCGCCCTCACCGGCTCTCTTTGTGCTGGCTATGGAACTATTGGCGAAGCTCTTCGGCAGGATCCAGACTTCAAAGGTGATAGAGTGGGTCAGGAGGAACACAAAATTAACTTGTTCGCTGACAACGGACTGATATATTTGACAGACCCCGCAACTTCCTTGCCTAGGCTGCAAGAGGTACTGGAGGACAATGGGGAAATTTCTGGGCATAAGATCATTTGGGATAAGAATGAGGTGATGCCATGCACTGAGGGTAATTATAATCAATTTAAAGGAATTAGTAGTTTAAAGTGGCCACAGTAGGGGATCAAATACCTTGGAGTTAATATTGATAGTGACTTGAATAATTTATATGTTAAATTATGCCCTCTTGCTGGGAAGAGTCGTGGAGGACTTAAAGAAGTGTATGCCCCTGCCTATCACACTGGTGGGCAGGGTCAACTGCATCAAAATGAATGTGTGGCCAAGCTTCCAACATCTTTTCCAAACATTGCCTGTGCCGTTGCCCCAGGGTTTCATCAAACAGTTATCACATATGGTTGGGAGGTTTCTTTGGAATGGTAAGGGACCAATTTTTCGATGGAAAAATTAACATGGGACTATAGTCTAGGTGGATTGAGATTGCCGGACTTAAAAAAATATTATTGGGCAGCTCAGTCGAGATACATCACCTCTCTTTTTCAGGGAAGAAATTGATCTGCACCTGGTGGGCAAAGAAGTAGCAGAGGATTTTATTTATAAATGGGATGTTAAATTGTTGACAGGGAAGAAGAGAAGGCCCATATTAAAACAAGTGATTAGTATCTGAGCCAAAATCAACCAGTATTTGGATATTAAGATGGGGCTGTCACCAAAAATGCCCTTGACTCTGAATAAATTAATACCACGGCCAGTGGGTAACAAGATTCTGGACATCTGGCTCCGTAATGGAGTCAGACGTATAGAGGACTGTTATGAGCAAGGGCAATTAATGTCATTTGAACAGCTTAAAAATAAATATGATTTACCGAATAAAACATTCCACTGTTATCTTCAAATAAGGTATTTTCTGCAGGACGTATTAGGTCCAGGTATGGTCCTACCTCATTGCAGTAGCATAGAGGCCCTGATTCGAAGGGGGATCAACAAGAAGTTTATAAATACCTGTTACAGTCAGAGGGACCCAAACAGGGCCTTCATAGGTCAAGAGAAAGATGGGAGTCGGACTTGGGGATTACAATCGATGAGAGGTGCTGGTCCGACCTGTGCCAGGAAAGTAAGTCATTAATCCAAGGTACAGGCTAGTCCAGTATAACTTTTTGCACCAGTTGTACATAACGCCACAGAAAATCCATAGATCAAAGTCAGAACTCCTGGACAAATGCTTCAGGTGTGGTATTGCAGCCAGGGCATTTGTACATGCAACCTAGTTGTGTGCCAAGGTGAGGCCCTTTTGGGTGGACCTAGGCCAAGTCCTGGAAAAAAATTATGGGTAAACAGTTCCTTCAGGACCCAGAGGTGTTCCTGCATATAATGAATGTAATGAATGTAATTACAATGAAGCTGTCCAAATTTCAAATCCAATTTGTGTTAATCGCATTGGCGGTGGCCAAGAAGTGCATTGTGGTGACCTGGAAGTCCAACTCTATTCTTAGTATCGAGCGATGGAACAAGGAAGTGCAAAGTTGCGTTCCCCTGGAGAAAATAACCTACAATCTGAGGAACAAGTCCAGCACCTTTTGGAAGATTTGGCAGCCATATATGCACGACATAGGTGCATGGAAGTGATTGTTCTACCGTTCCCTGCTGCAGCTCCCTCTCTCCCGCGCTGATCCCGATCAAGGCAAGTCAAGAATGAGCACCGACCCGGAAGCCGCCTGTTGAGCTGTGATGGTCCTTGTTTCTTTTCTTGTTTCTTTTGATTATTTGTATTCGTATTCATTTCCTTAATGTTAGTGTTTGTTATTGTTATCGACATTGGAGTATGAATGAATTGTTTAATTTTATAGGTGGGGGGAGGAGGGTGGGCAATGACATGGGCTTGTATATATAGTCATAGAGAAAAGGAATATATGTACATGTATAGGAGATTGTGAACTGCCATCGTTGACAGGTCACAGTATATGACTACAAGCCTGTATGAAAAATTATAAATAAAATATTTTAAAAAACAGTGATGAAGTGTTTTGAAAGGCTGGCAATGAAGCATATCAGCTCCCATCTGAGTGGTGATGGGAATACATTCCAGTTCGCCTATCATAGTGACAGGTCTACAGTGGATGCCATCTCACTGGCTCTTCACAGGAACACCTGGACAGCAAAGATGCATTCATCAGGCTGATCTTTATCAACCACAGTTCGGCATTTACCACCATCATCCGCTCAAAACTGATCAGCAAAATCTAAGACCTGGGAGTTACCACCCCACTGTGTAAATGGATCACGGATTTCCTCAGTGAAGATTGGTAAGAACACCTCCTCCACAATCTCCATCAGTGCTGGAGCACCTGAGGACTGCGTTCTTAGCCCCCTGCTCTACTCACTTTACACCTATGACCGTGTAACTCAGTATGACTATAACACCATCTACAAATTTGCTGACGATACCACGGTCGGGAGTTGTATAAAGGAAGGGGATGAGACAGCGTACAGGATGGAGATTGGCTGAATGGTGCACCAACAACAACCTCGCACTCAATGTCACCAAAATTAAGGAGCTGATTGTTGACTTCAAGGAAAGGAAAGCCAGAGGTTTACAATCTAGTGATTATTGGGGGATCAGAGGTGGAGAGAGTGTGCAAATTTAAGTTCTTGGGAGTCACTATCTCTGAGGATATTTCCTGGTCCCAACACACTAATGGCATCATGAAGAAAGAACGTCAGCGCCTCTACTTGCTCAGGAGTTTGCGGAGGTTTGGTATGACACCAGAAACCCTGCACATTTCTACAGATGTGCGGTGGAAATTGTACTATCTGACTGCATCACAGTCTGGTATGGGAACACCAACATCCCTGAATGTAAAGCCCTCCAAAAGTTGGTGACACAGCCCAGAACATCACAGGCAAAACCTTTCCCACTATTGAATACATCTACAGGGAACACTGCCGTCGGAGAGCAGCAGCCATCATCAAAGACCCTCACACCCAGCACACACTCTGTTCTCACTACTGCCATCAGGAAAGAGGTCTAGGTCTCACAAGACTCGCTCCACCAGGTTCAGGAAAAGTGGCTACCCCTTCCACCATCAGACTCCTCAATGACAAAGTCAATCAGGGACTCGTTTAAGGACTCTTACTTGTGCACTTTATTGATGTTCTCTGTATTGAACAGTCAGTTTGTTTACATGCATTATCTGTTTACAGATCTTTATTTGTTTACATGTTTTATATTTGCACTACTAATTAGTGGTGATTCTGCCTGGACCACAGAAAAAGAATCTCAGGGTCGTATGTGGTGTCATGCATGTACTCTGACAATAAATCAGAACTTTGGGCTTTAGACCAGTTAACCCGACAAGAAAGAAAATGTACAGAGGGGAGTTACAGAGAGACATCAGTTGATACAGAGCAAAGACAGCGTAACATTACTGTTTTGAGGTTCATCCAGATGTCTCTAGACTTTGAAAGCATCTGTGCCTTCATATAAGAGCACAAGGTAATGGGGGCCGAGGCAGGCCACACAGTCTCTCAAACTGACCCCTGCCTCATTCACTAGTGTGAAACACGAAAGTCTGCAGATGTTGTGACTGTAAAATATAAAAGTGATGGAGAAACTCAGCAGGTGCTGCAGCATCCAGAAATAGTAACCAATAATTCAGACCTGAGTCAGTTGTCGGGGTAGGAGTTAAAAGCAGGCAGACTCCTGGACGAAGGAAAAGGCAAGAAGGGAAGGGGTGGAGCACAGGCCGACAGCCACAAGGCCGTAGAAAAACAGAACTGATTGAGGGAGGTGGTTGGGGGGGGGGCACTGTGAATGCAGAGTGGGAGAAAAGGACAACAGGAGAGAGAGAGAGAGCACCAAGGTAAGTGGATCTGGAGGGGAGGAGATAGAGAGACAGGGAATGAGAAAGACAGGTGGTGGGGGGGGGGACTAACGGAAACTGGAAAAGTCAATGTTAATACCATCTGGTTGGAAGGTAGCCAGAGAAAATATGAGGTGTTGTTCCTCCATTTTGCGGGTGGACTTAGTCGGCACAGTGCATGAGATCATGGACTGACAATTCAGAAAGGGAATGGGGTGGGGAATTGAAATGGAATGGGTGGCCACTGGTTGATCCCTGCTAATGGAGTGGACAGAGCAAAGGTGGTCAACAAAGTGATCTCCCAGTTTCCATCCAGTGTCTTGATGTAGAGGAGACTACACAGGAGTGCCAGATGCAGTAGATGATGCCCTGCAGATTCACATGACTTAGAAGAACTGTTTGGGACCCAAAATGATGGTAAGAGAGAAGGTTTGGATGAAGGGAAGCACTTCCTGTGGTCACAGGGGTAGGTACCCAAGGGGGTGATTGAAGGGAGGAATGGACAAGGGAGCGGTCACTGTAGAAGATACAAAGGAGAGGACGGGGTAAGTTATGTCTGGTGGTGGGATCACATAGTAGGTGGCAGTGTCATGTTTGCATAGCTATCTGGACATGGCATTGCGAGTGTTCGTTTGGAGTGGCGTGCATGGGAGGTGGTGCGTATATATAAGTCAGCAGCTGTTGGTATTAAAAACTTCTAGAGAAACTCAGCAAGTCAAACAATGACTCTGATGTAGCAAAGCTAAAAATACAAAACCGACATTTTGGGCTTGAGCCCTTCATCAAAGCATTGAAAGATGTCAGCAGGTGTCTGACAAAAGGGTAGGGTGGAGGGGGCAAAGGCTATTTGGTTCGGGTGGCAGGTCGGAGGAGGAGGCAGTGACTGGTGCTCAGGTGATGTTGTGAAGAGGAAGAGGAGCGAGTCAGATATAAGCGATCAGGTAAACCAATAAATTTTAGTGCTTACCGGGGCTCGGGACTACTTAGTTCGGGTGGCAGGTCAGAAGAGGAGGCGATGACTGGTGCTCAGGCCATGTTGTGAGGAGGAGGAGTGAGTTGGAGGCACACACTAAGGTAAGCCTATAAATTCCTAGGCTTAATGGGGCTTGGGCCTTTTGATTTGGACGGCAGGTCAGAGGAGGCGGTGATTGGAGTTCGGGTGGCGTTATGAGGAGGAGGAGCAAGTTAGGAGTGATGGGGTTAATTGGTCATGGGCCAATAAAAGGAGGGTAAGGATAAGGAGTGGCCCAGTGAAGGAGTGGGGCTTTGAAGCTTTGGCTCGAGAGGCTTTGACGAGCAGAGGCTTCAGACAAGCATATCTGGATTAGGGTACAACTGTATATTTGGCACATATATATCTATTTTTTCTCTTTGTAAGGTGAGGGGGGGAGCGAGAGGGGATGTGTGTGAGAGCAGTTTGCTGCTCTCAGTGTCAGATGTGGGAGGTCCTGGAGTCTTCTAGCCTACACTAGGTGTGCTGAGCTGTCGCGTCTAAGGGACCATGTTAGGGACCTGGAGCTGCAGCCTGATGACCTCGCTCTGGTCAGGGGGAGTGAGGCCGTCATAGACAAGAGCTATAGTCAGGTGGTCTCACCAGGGCCATGGGAAGAGAGTCAGTGGGTTACAGAGGGAAAGAGGTCAGATTCAAGAGAGGGCCCCTGTGACTTTAGTCCTCAACAATCAGTACTCCTCCTTGAGTACTGTTGGGTGGGGCAGTCAGGCTGGGGAAGGCGTCAGTGGCTGTACCTCTGGCACAAGGTCAGCCTCTGTAGCCCAGAAGGGTAGGGAAAGGAAGGGGAGGGCAATAGTTATAGGAGATTTGAAGGTCAGAAGGACAGATAGGGGATTCTGTGGATATGGTAAGGAAACCGGATAGTGGTTTGCCTCCCTGGTGTCAGGGTCTGGGATGTAACTTCTTGTGTCCATAACATCCTAAAAGGAGAGGGTAATGAACCAGAGGTCATGGTACATGTTGGTACAACGACATAGGGAGGAAGGAGGAAGTGGTCCTGAAAAATGAATATAGGAAGTTAGGTAGGGAGCTAAGAAGAAGGACTACATAGGGGGTAATCTCTGGATTACTTCCTGTGCCACACAATAGTGAGGACAAGAATAGAATCAGCTGGAGGATAAATGCATGGCTAAAGGGGTGGAGTAAAGGGCAGGGATTCGAGTTCTTGGATCACTGGGACCTATTCTGGGGAGGTGGAACCTCTACCAAATGGATAGGTTACATCTGAATCCAGAGGGACCAGGATCCTGGCGGGGGCATTTTCTAGGGCTATTAAGTGGGCTTTAAACTAGTATGGTTGGGGAGGTCCATATAAGGGAGGACAGCAGAGAGAAGGCTTGTAGACAAAATTTGGGAGTGGAAGGGCAGATGATCAAGGAGGAAAGGGATTGGTGCTATGATGGAGGGGGAATGATGGTAATAAATAACAGAGTTTACCGTAAAAAGGGGGATGGCTAAAGGTAAGCTTTGGGAAATCTCTGAAATGCATTTATTTTAATGCAAGGAGTATTGTAAGGAAGGTGGACGAGCTGAAGGTGTGGATGGACACTTGGCACTACGATGTGGTAGTGATTAATGAGACATGATTGCAGGATGGATGTGACTGGCAGCTAAATATTCTGGGATTTCGCTGCTTTAGGTGTGAAAGACTTGGAGGGGTAAGGGAGTGGCATTACTTGTCAGAGAAAATATAACAGCGGTGTTGATGCGTAATACATTGGAGGGCTTGACAAGGGAGGCGATGTGGGTGGAATTAAATAATAGAAAAGATGAGGTTACAATAAGAGGGGTGTATTATAGATCACCTATTGGGGAGTGAGAACTAGAGGAGCAAATGTGTAATGAAATAGCTGACATGTACAATAAGCACAGGGTTGTGTTGGGGATTTTAATTTTCCTAATATAGATTGGGAGATGCACTCAATGAAAGTGCTGGGTGGCTTACAATTTGTAAAATGTGTGCAGGATAGTTTTTTGCAACAATATGTTGAGGAACCCAATAGAGAAGGGGTAGTGTTGGACCTACTGTTGGGGAATGAAATAGAGCATTTCAGATCATGGTACCATTAGTTTCAACATAATTATGGAAAGGTATAGCTCGCCCGCACCGCCAGCACTCGGCCGCGGCAGGAGTAAACGCACTCAGGCCGATTCCAGGGCGCACCACTCCATAACTGTGGACAGCGGTCGTAGATCTCCAGATATGGTTCGACCTAAAAGGGGAGGCAGGCCTCTCCAGCCCGGTTAAGCAACCTGCATAGGAGAAGGACACTCCGATATAAAACCTACGACCCAAGGACCTCGCTGCCACGTCCCAGCTTGCTTGGCTACGGCACACGAACCATGGGTGTAAAGGGTGGGGCCAGTACTGCGCACACTGCACTCCACCTAAAAGCTCCTTTGCGCAGGCCCGAGGACAGGTCCACGTCCTCCCCCTCAAAAGATGCACACAAACTCAAGCTAGCATGCTGGAACATCAGAACCATGCTAGACAAGGCTGACAGCTAACGACTTGAATGTTGGTCTGCCCTCATCGCACATGAACTCCTCAGACTCGACATCGACATAGCCACTCTCAGCGAAGTCCGCCTTGCAGATGTAGGCAGCCTCCAAGAACATGGCGCGGGCTACACACTCTACTGGTCTGGCAAGCCTCTGCCTGAACGACGCCTATCTGGTGTTGGCTTCATGGTCAAGAACTCCACTGCCTCCAAACTCGAAAACCTCCCGACAGGCCACTCTGACCGGATCATGTCCATGCAACTCCCCCTTCAAAACAAGTGACCCATCACTCTCATCAGTGTCTATGCTCCAACCCTTCAGGCAGAACCAGCAGAAAAGGACAAGTTCTACACTGATCTGCGCAACCTCATCCAATGCACCCCTACACCGACAAAGTTGTCATCTTTGGCGACTTCAACGCTTGTGTCGGCAAAGACTCAGAAACCTGGTCAGGAATCCTTGGCAAGCATGGTGTCGGCAAGTGCAATGACAACGGGCGCCTCCTGTTGGAGCTCTGCGCAGAACAGCGGCTTGTCATTACTAACACCCTTTTCCAGCAGAGAGACAGCCTGAAGACTACCTGGATACATCCCCCATCCAAAAACTGGCACCTCCTGGACAACGTTCTGGTGCGAGGAAAAGACAAACGAGATGTGCTCCACACCAGAGTCATGCCCAGCGCAGAATGCCACACTGACCACCGGCTTGTTCGCTGCAAGTTCAACCTTCATTTCAAGCCAAAGTTCAAGAACAGTGGAGCCCCCAGAAAGAGGTTCAATGTTGGAAACTTGCAGTCAGACAAAGTGAGAGGAAACTTCCAGGCAAACCTCCAAGCAAAGCTCGAGGATGCAAACTGCCTCATGGACACATCTCCTGAAACCCTCTGGGATCAGCTGAAAATGGCCATACTGCAATCCACTGAAGAAGTACTGGGCTTCTCCTCCAGGAAAAACAAAGACTGGTTTGATGAAAACAACCAGGAAATCCAGGAGCTGCTGGCAAAGAAGTGATCTGCCCACCAGGCTCACCTTGGAAAGCCTTCCTGGCCAGAGAAGAAACGAGTCTTCCGTCTCGCATGCAGCCATCTTCAGCACAAACTCCGGGAGATCCAAAAAGAGAGGTGGACTAGTCTCACCAAATGAACCCAGCTTAGCGCCGACATTGGCAACTTCAGGGGTTTTTATGAGACACTAAAGGCTGTGTCTCACCCCAAGTCCAAAGCACTCTGTGCAGCTCAGACGGCAAAGTCTTCCTCAGCGACAAGATCTCCATCCTCAATCGATGGTCAGAACACTTCCAATCTCTTTTCAGTGCCAACCGCGCAGTCCAAGAATCGGCCCTGCTCCAGCTCCCTCAACAGCCCTTGAGTCTAGAGCTGGATGAGGTCCTTACCCGGGAAGAGGCAAATAAGGCAATTGAACAACTGAAAAGTGGCAAAGCAGCAGGTATGGATGGAATCCCCCCAGAGATTTGGAAGGCTGGCAGGAAAACTCTGCATGCCAAACTGCATGAGATTTTCATGCTCTACTGGGACCAAGGAAAGCTGCCTCAGGACCTTTGTGATGCCATCATCATCACCCTGAACAAAAACAAAGGCGAGAAATCAGACTGCTCAAACTACAGGGGAATCACGCTGCTCTCCATTGCAGGCAAAATCTTTGCTAGGATTCTCCTTAATAGACTACTACCTAGTGTCGCCGGAAATGTCCTCCCGGAATCACAGTGTGGCTTTTGCGCAGAGGAACTACTGACATGGTCTTTACCCTCAGACAGCTCCAAGAAAAGTGCAGAGAACAAAACAGAGGACTCTACATCACCTTTGTTGACCTCACCAAAGCCTTTGACACCGTGAGCAGGAAAGGGCTTTGGCAAATATTAGAGCGCATCGGATGCCCCCCTAAGTTCCTCAACATGGTTATCCAACTGCACGAAAACCAACAAGGTCGGGTCAGATACAGCAATGAGCTCTCCGAACCCTTCTCCATTGACAACGGCGTGAAGCAAGGCTGCGTTCTCGCACCAACCCTCTTAACAATCTTCTTCATCATGATGCCTAAACAAGCCATGAAAGACCTCAACAATGAAGACACTGTTTACATCCGGTACCGCACGGATGGCAGTCTCTTCAATCTGAGGCGCCTGCCAGCTCACACCAAGACACAAGAGCAACTTGTCCGTGAACTACTCTTTGCAGATGATGCCGCTTTAGTTGCCCATTCAGAGCCAGCTCTCCAGCGCATGACGTCCTGTTTTGCGGAAACGGCCAAAATGTTTGGCCTGGAAGTCAGCCTGAAGAAAATTGAGGTCCTCCATCAGCCAACTCCCCACCATGACTACCAGCCCCCCCACATCTCCATCAGGCACACAGAACTCAAAACGGTCAACCAGTTTACCTACCTCGACTGCACCATTTCATCTGATGCAAGGATCAACAACGAGATAGACAATAGACTCGCCAAGGCAAATAGCACCTTTGGAAGACTACACAAAAGAGTCTGGAAAAACAACCACCTGAAAAATCTCATAAAGATCAGCATGTACAGAGCCGTTGTCATACCCATGCTCCTGTTCGGCTCCGAATCATGGGTCCTCTACCGGCATCACCTACGGCTCCTAGAATGCTTCCATCAGCGCTGTCTCCGTTCCATCCTCAACATTCATTGGAGTGACTTCATCACCAACATTGAAATACTCGAGCTGGCAGAGTCCGCAAGTATCAAATCCACGCTGCTGAAGATCCAATGTGCTGGGTGGGTCACGTCTCCAGAATGGAGGACCATCGCCTTCCCAAGATTGTGTTATATGGCGAGCTCTCCACTGGCCACAGAGACAGAGGTGCACCAAAGAAGAGGTACAAGGACTGCTTAAAGAAATCTCTTGGTGCCTGCTAAATTGACCACTGCCAGTGGGCTGATATCGCTTCCAACCATGCATCTTGGTGCCTCACAGTTCGGCGGGTAGCAACCTCCTTTGAAGAAGACCACAGAGCCCACCTCACTGACAAAAGACAAAGGAGGAAAAACCCAACACCCAATCCCAACCAACCAATTTTCCCTTGCAACTGCTGCAACCGCGTCTGCCTGTCCCACATCGTCATTGTCAGTCACCAACGAGCCTGCAGCAGACATGGACATACCCCTCCATAAATCTTCATCCGCGAAGCCAAGCCAAAGAAAAAAGAATAGGTGTGGTTCGACGATTAAGGTTTTTGAGGGGAGAAAGCCAGATTTGATGAAATGAGAAGGGATTTGCAGGGAGTAGTTTGAGCTGATTAGTTTTTTTGGGAAGGAGGTCAAGGAGAATTGGAGGGCATTTAAAAGTGAGATTTTGAGGGTGCAGAATCTTTATGTTCCTGTTAGGATAAAAGGCAGGGCCAAATGTTCAAGTGAGCCATGGCTTTCAAAAGAGATTAGGAAGTTGGCTCGAGATAAAAAAGGAGGCCTACTTTAAATGAGATGCTTGAAAGATACATTGATTGTAGAAGCTTAAGAAGGAAATTAGGAAAGCAAAAAGGTGGATGTAGGGAACAGGGTGAAAGTAAATCCGAAGGGTTTTTACAAATTTGTGAATAGCAAATGGAGAGTGAAGGATAGAAATGGTCCACTAGAAAATCAGAGTGGACAAACGTGTGAGGAACCAAATGAGATGGGGGAGATTTTGAATGAGTTCTTCACTAGAAAAAAATGGAATTGTGAGGCAAAAAGGGTTAGGAAAGAGGAGAGGTTGGAACTTCTGAGGAATATAAAGGAGGATAAGTCTCCGAGTCCCAACGGGATTTTCCCCAGGACCTTGAGGGGTCAGGGAGGAAATAGTGGAGGCTCTGCCAGTGGATGTTTCAACAGTCACTGGAGGAAGGTGTGGTGCCACGGGATTGGCATGTTGCAAACTTTTGAAAAGGGCTCCAGGTGTAGGCCCAGCAATTATCAGCCAGTAAGTTTGACATCGGTGGTGGATAAACTAATGGAAAATATTCTTAGAGATAATATTGTAATGGAAGATTCTAACCTGTTTTTTTAATTTGCTGCTCTTGGTTTTGCAAGGCTGAGAACCTGCTTGTGTTTTAGAATCAGGAGACATAAGCTAAATTCCACCAAGGGGCCAGAGATGCTGTTATCTGAAGAAAGGACATCTGTGTACCAAGAACATTTAATCTTCCTGCTTGTTTTGATCACAGACTGTCAGAGGCCTAGCCTTGATGCAAAATAAATCATTGTATTCAAAGTGATAAGCTGAAAATTATGTTATTCATTAATAGCCTAGCATGCTAGCTTGCTTGCTTATCTTTCTTGCTGTGCTGGGAATAGGTGCTTGGGTAAGCAGCTTTTGGGTAATATAAGCCATGGTCCCACTGCTGAAGAGAGAGACTCTCCGAGAGGTGGCAACATCTCTCAGCAAGAAAAAGAACTTCTAGAGTCCAGCCAACGTCCCGGTCAGGGGAGGTGGAGAAGCTGTTACTGGTGCCCTGACAACCTATTACAAGTGTGCAGTCGTTGCCTCGCTTCGGCAGTTGGGACCAGTCCAAGCATTGATAAGTACAGTTTGGAAGGGCTTGCATATTGTAGTGTGAAATCAGCTTTTGAATTTGTAATAAACATTTGTATAAACTGAACTGCTCTTGGTGTGTGTGTGTGTGTGTCTATTTTCTTTTGGTAGCTCAAACACTGTGACCAATCTAAAATGAACAAAGTGAGAGGTCTAAGTTTACCCAAGACAAATATGTATAAGTATCTAGAGGGGCAGGGATTGATCAGGGACACCCAACATGGGTTTGTGAAGGGGAGGTCATGTTTGACAAATCTTGTTGAATTTTTTGAGGAAGTGACTAGTAAGGTTGATGAGGGTAGAGCAGTAGGTGTAGTTTATATGGATTTCAGTAAGGCCTTCGATAAGGTTCCACATGGAAGGTTGATGAGGAAGGTTCAGGCACTAGGGATTAATGTGGAGATAGTCAGATGGGTTCAATGGTGGCTAGAAGATAGGCACCAGAGAGTGATAGTGAATAACTGTCTGTCAAGATGGAGGCCGGTGACAAGTGGTGGGCCTCAGGGATTGGTGTTGGGTCCCTTGTTGTTCTTCATTTACATTAATGATTTGGATGATGGAGTGGTAAATTGGGTGAGTAAATATGTGGATGATACAAAAATAGGGGGAGTTGTGGATAGTGAGGATGGATTTTGGGGACTGCAGAAGGATTTGGACTGTTTAGAAGAGGGGCTGAAAGGTGGCAGGGAGTTTAATGTAGATAAGTGTGAGATGCTTCATTTTGGGAAGAATAATAAAAAAAAATAGGACATATGCAGTGAAGGGGAGGGTGTTGAGGAATGCAGAGGAACAGAGGGATCTTGGAATAATGGTTTATCGTTCATTGAAAGTGGATTCTCATGTAGGGAGGTGAAGAAGGCTTTTGGAGCTGGGAGGTGTTGTTGAGACTATTCAAGGTATTGGCAAGGCCAAGTTTGGAATATTGTGTGAACTTCTGGTTCCCAAATTATAGGAAGGATATCAATAAGGTAGAGAGACTACAGAGAAGATTTAATAAAATGTTGCCTGGATTGCAGTATCTAGAATACAAAGAAAGATTGAGTAGATTGGGTCTTTATTCATTTGAGTGTAGAAGGTTGAGGGGGGATTTGATTGAGGTATATAAAATTATGAGGGGGATAGATAGAGTAGATGTGAATAGGCTCTTCCCCTTGAGGGTAGGGGAGATTGGAACGAGGAGTCATGAGTTAAGGGTTAGGGGGCAAATGTTTAGAAGTAACATGAGAGGAAGCCTCTTCACTCAGAGAGGGGTGGCTGAGTGGAATGACCTTCCAGAAGAGGTGGTTGCAGTAGGGTCAGTTTTGTCATTTAAGAGCAGGTTGGATGAGTGCATGGATGACAGGGGATTTGAGGGTTATGGAGAGGGAGCGAGTAGGTGGGACTAGTGGAGTTCACTTAAATCAGTGCGGACTAGAGGGGCTGAGATGGCCTGTTCCGTACTGTAATTGTTATATGGTTATATAAGGCAGGTGATAGGTGGAGGCGGGGACAGCAGCGATCAGGGGAGAAGGGATGGGTGGGTGGGTGGAGAGGGAACTGGAAAACCTGGAATGGGGAAGGGGAAAAGAAGTGAGCAGCTTAGCAGTGAAATCAATATTAATGCCATCTGGCTGGAGGGTGCACGGACAGAAAATAAGATGTTGTTCCTCCAATCTGAGGGGGGGGGTCCTGGGTGGAATGATACATAAGGCCATGAACAGACATGTAAGTGTGGATGGGTGACTCAGAATTTAAATGGCTGGCTACTGGGAGGTCTCTGTTACTGTAGTGGAGGTACTCAGCAAAGCACAGTAACAGTTTGAGCCGGATCATGGATCTGTTCACAGCAACGGGTTCATGGCAGATTCCATTCCACTGGCTCAACATAAAATTAATGAAGGGAAAATCAGAAGTGTTTAATGGGGGATCAGAGATGGAGAGGATGAGCAAATTTAAATTCCTAGGAGCCTCTATCTTGGAGGATCTTTCCTGGATCACGTCAGCACCTCTACCTCCTTAGGAGTTTGTAGAGGTTTGGAATAACATCAGAAACCCTGGCAAATTTCTAGAGATTTGGTGGAAATTGTGGTGACCAGCTGCCTCACAGTCTGGTATGGTGTCACCAGAGAGACACTCAGTGTCTCCACTCAGTGGAAAACCCCACAAATGGTAGTGGACACAGCCCAGGACATCACATCACATCACAGGCAAAACTCTCCCCACCACTTGTTAAGGATCCACACGCTCTGCTCTTGCAGCTACCGTCAGGAAAGAGGTGTATGTGCCACAAGACTCACCCCAGCAGGTTCAGGAAGAGCTGAACCCCCTTCACCATCAGACTCCTCAACGACAAACTCAATCAGGGACTCTAACTTGTGCACTTTATTTATCACTGAATATTATGTTTCCTGTATTTCTCCAGTTTGTTTATAACTCTCCGCTCCCAGGGACAAGCCTGGGAATCTCCCTTGGACTTCGTCCATCGCCAGTCTCTCCCTTCTGACAAATGTAGCAACTACACCCGCCGTCGCGTCACTGGCTGAAGTTGTTATTTCCTGTAGGGGGCAGCAACGGGCCCAAAGCTATCGACGGTGTGAAAAGTCAAACTCTGGACGCACACTCTACCCAGCAACTAATGACTGTCCATGCAGCTCTTGTCCCATTGGTTACTCTCACCCGGCACAGCTCTGGAGGAGGTGAGTGAGTTTGGCGCCGTCCGGAGAAATTCCCGTCAGTCGTGGAGGGGTCGGGTGAGGAGGATAGGGAGATGGGGTGCTGTTGATGGGGAGGGATGAGGATGGGGGGTGGTGGGGAGGGATGATTGGAAGGGGTTGGGTTGGTGGGGGTGACGGGGAGGGGGGGGGATGGGGTTTGCGGATCAGTGTCCAACATTGAACTGTTCCAGGGAAGGAGTGATGGGCTTGTAGACACCCTTCATTTTCTGTCGGTCCCGAGGGCACCGACCCCATCAATCTCTCCCTGGGCGATCGCTGCCCGGTGCCCGTCTCCCCCTGCCCGGTGCCCGTCTCCCCCTGCCCGGTGCCCGTCTCCCCCTGCCCGGTGCCCGTCTCCCCCTGCCCGGTGCCCGTCTCCCCCTGCCCGGTGCCCGTCTCCCCCTGCCCGGTGCCCGTCTCCCCCTGCCCGGTGCCCGTCTCCCCCTGCCCGGTGCCCGTCTCCCCCTGCCCGGTGCCCGTCTCCCCCTGCCCGGTGCCCGTCTCCCCCTGCCCGGTGCCCGTCTCCCCCTGCCCGGTGCCCGTCTCCCCCTGCCCGGTGCCCGTCTCCCCCTGCCCGGTGCCCGTCTCCCTGGGCGGTCGCTGCCGGGTGCTCATCTCGCTGCCCGGTCACTCCCCCTCCCGCTGTGTGAATTCCGACCTTTCGCTTTCGTTTTCCCCACATTTCCCCGAACGCCTCTTCACTGTCGCAGCAACGGCGCCGAGTCCGACCTTGACCCGCACTCGGTCCCTCGAACAGAGCAAATATGGCACCCGGACCGACTGTTTGCGTCAGGCAGTCCCCGGGACAGTGATTGGAACCGACCGAGAAGCCAGTAGTGAAAACGGACCGGCGAAAGGGCGGTAGGTCAGGGCATTGAGTGTCCGTCTCCATCCCACAGCGGCAGCAGGTCTGACTCCAACTCCGATCTCTCTCTCCCCCTCCCCGCCACACCGTCTCCTCCCTCACCGTCACACTCCTCCCCACCTTCACCATCACTCTCCCCCCACCCCCCGCTCGTCTTTCCCCCCCTCCCGCTCCCTCCCCGGTCGCCCCGCCCCCTCCCCGGTCGCCCCGCCCCCTCCCCGGTCGCCCCGCCCCCTCCCCGGTCGCCCCGCCCCCTCCCCGTCATCCTCTCTCCTCCCTCCCCTATTGCACCCTCTCCTCATTACTCTGTTCTATCCTATCCTATCCCAACCCTTCCATTCCCATCCCAGCCAATTCCATGTCCATCCAGCCTGTCCCCTCCCATCCTCTCCTGTCTTAGTCATTCCTGTCCCAACACATCCTGTCTTGTCCTTTCCTCTGGCTTCTCCTGTTTCCTGATCCCCAGGTGAATGGGTGTGTTAAGTTAATGTTGAGTAAGTTGATCAGGTGGTCTTAGTTGGCTAGATAGTCCTCTGTGCTGTAAATATATAGATGTCATGGGTTGCCTGTGCCAGGCCATGCTGTATCGCTACAAATCAGCCTTTGCACGGCTTTCGCTTCTTCGTTTATTTTTGAGAGAAATGTTGATTTTTTTTCTCTCCCATGTTTTTCAGGGACTGAGATCGATGCTGGGACCATGACTGTGCGTACCGCCCTTCTGTGCCTCGCTGTGCTGGACGTTGCTGCGGTCTGGGGACTGCGTGTGATCCTGCGACTATGGTGGGCTCCACCACTTCTGGAGCTGTGGGTGGGCTCGGTGCTGCGCTGGGGCCTGTTGTCTGCCTTGCTGCAGCCCCTGCGTTGGCTCTTGCCGGGGCTCACTGCTGCCCGGGTGCAGGATCTGAGGCCAGCTCTGGCCGCCTGCTGCCTCCTTCTCCCGACCTGTGCAAGCCTATGGGCGGCTGCCCGTTCCCCACGTGCCGAGCTCCTGCATGGTGCCCACTCCGGCCCTGTGCAGGCCCTCACCTATCTGGCTACTGCGTTGGGCTTCATTGTTAGTCGCCGCTTCCTGCCGATGATTGTTAAGTCCCAGGCACCAGCCCGGAATGCCTCCCTCTACCGACTGTTGTCCTGTCTGAAGCCTGAATCCAGGCGCTTCCTCCTCATCACCCCCTTACTCGTCCTTTCATCAGCTGGTAGGTTCAGCCCAGGTCTGGGGGGAGGGGAGGTATAAAATGGGGGGGGGAGGGGAGGTATAAAATGGGGGGGGGAGGGAAGGTATAAAATGGGGAGGGGAGGGGGAGTGGGGGGTGAATGGGAGGTGGGTAATGGGTAGAGATGGAGGACAGGGGTGGTGGTAAGGTAAGGAATAGAGGGGAGGTGGACTGGTGGCGGGGAGGGAGTCTGGTGGACTGATTTGGAGTTGTGGTTATGGTTGGAGTGGAACAGTGGGGTGAAAGGTTGGGGGTGAAGGTGGGAAGGTGAGAGGGCATGAAAAGCAAGGTGGGGTGGTAGGGGTGAAAGGGAAAGAGGTGATAAAGTGTTAGGAAGCAAGTTTGGGGTTGAAGGAGAGGGGGTGAAGAAGGGATGAATCAATGGGATGAAAGGGGAATGGGAGGAGACGGGGAAGTGAGGAGGGAGCAGTAGAGGTGGGTGAATGAGGTGGGGTGAATGGGAAGGAGGAGAGGAAGGTGGGGGAAGGGAGTGAAGAGTTTGGGGATGTATGGGGAGGGGAGGGGGCTTTTGCAGTGGGGTGGGTGGTCTGGGGGCTCTTGCTCTGACTGTCCTCTCTGTCCCCAGGAGAGATGGCTGTCCCCTACTACACTGGACGGATGACCGACTGGGTGATGAACAAGGAAAATCCATCGGCTTTCTCCAGCGCCATCATGGCCATGGCCACCTTCACCGTTGGAAGGTACCATCACTAGTGGGTTGTAAGGGGTTCATTGTGGACACACACCCAAACGTCTCATTCCCATAGATGTACACACAACCATCACCCATCCAACAGATGCGCACACAAAACCGTCCCATTTTCCCCAGACACACACATGCAACCTTCCCATTCCCCCGGACACACACGCAACCTTCTTGTTCCCACGGACACATACACACACACACACACACAACCGTCCCATTTCCCCGGAAGCACACGCAACCGTCTTGTTCCCTCGGGGGCACACACACACACACACACACACACAACCGTCCTGTTCCCGTGGACACACATGCAACCATCTCATTCCCTCGGACCTGCACACACACACAACCATCCCATTCCTGTGGATGCACACACAACCGTCCCGTTCCCTCGGACACATGCAACTGTCCCATTATCACGACCACCTGTAACCCCAGTACCCCTTGACCCTCACAATGATATCTGTAACACCCCCCAACCCTCATGGTGCCGTTTGTAACCTTGGTGACCCCTGACCCTCACCATACCACGTGTAACCCATTGACCCCGACCCTCAGGATGCTGCCTGTAACCCCAATGTCCTTGACCCTCACAGTACTGCCTGTAACTCAGTGATCCCTGACCCTGATGCTGCTTATAACACAATGCCCCTACCCCCCTCCGATCCTCACCCATGCTGTCTGTAACGCCAGTGATCCTGACCATCACTGTACCACCTGTAGCCCAATGACTGCTGATCCTTACGGAGTTGCCTGTAACCCCAGTAGAACTTCACAACCCCTGTTTGTAATGTGTGACCCAGTTGCTGTCTCAGGGTCCAATCTGTAATCTGGAGACCTGTGATTCTTAATAATGCCATCTGCAACCCTATGACCCCTGACCTCTTCCATGCCCCAAATGGGACCCCTAACCTCCACAGTGCCCTGCCTGTCACCTAGTGACCCTGTCCCTGTCTCTCACAGTGCTGTTTTGGAGTTTCTCTGTGACTATATCTTCAATACCACAATGACGAGGGTTCACACCCGGATCCAGAGTGCCTTGTTCAGATCTGTCGTACACCAGAAGATTGAATTCTTTGACACTCGGCACACAGGTATGGAATGCAATCCTTCCCAGTAGTGGAAACAGCAGAGGTACTGATACAAAAGGAATGAGGGGGAGAAGATAGTAAAAAAATACAGAAAAGTACAGATTAATGTGTGTCTGTGTCTATGTGGGTGTGTGTTTGTGTCTATGTGGGGGTGCGTCTGACTCTTTGGAAGTATGTGTGTTTGTTCTATGTGGGGGTTGTCTGTCTCTGGGAGAATGTGTCTGTCTCTGTGGGAATATGTGTGTCTATCTATGTGGGGGTGTATGTCTCTGGGTGTATGTGTGTCTATCTATGTGGGGGTGTGTCTCTCTGTGGGAGTATGTGTGTGTCTCTGGGAGTATGTGTGTCTGTCTATGTGGGGGTGTGTCTGTCTCTTTGGGAGTATGTGTCTGTGTCTATGTGGGTGTATGTGTGTTTGTGTCTATGTGGGGGTGTGTCTGTCTCTGTGGGAGTATGTGTGTCTGTCTATGCGGGTGTGTGTCTGTCTCTGTGGGTGTATTTGTGTTTGTGTCTATGTGGGGGTGTATCTGTCTCTGGGTATATGTGTGTCTGTGTCTATGTGGGGGTGTGTCTCTCTGTGGGAGTATGTGTGTGTCTGTCACTTGGTGTATGTGTGTCTGTCTCTGTGGGAGTATGTGTGTTTGTGTCTGTGTGGGGGTGTGTTTCTCTGGGATTATGTGTGTTTGTGTCTATGTTGGGGAAAGTGTCTGTGTGTATGTGTTTGTTTATGAGTGTGTGTTTGTGTCTGTGGGGGTGTGTCTGTGAGTGAGTGTGTGTGTATGTGAGTGTGTTTGTCTAAGTGGGGGTGAGTGTATCTGAGTGCATACGCGCGCGTGTGTGTGTGAGAGAGAGATATGGGTATAAAGAGAGGTAGGGAAATGAGAGGAAACCAGGATAAGGAGGGGTACATCCAGATTAGAGGTGGAAGACTGGGAGGAGTGAGGGAGAGGGTAGTTGGAGGGACTTCGAGAGACTGATCAGAGAGACTTTATTTCCAGAGAGGGGAGAGGATGTGTTCATGGAGGCATGAAGGGCAGAGAGGGGAGTGGAGGGGAGCTAGGGGGATGTCTGCTCTGAGTGGTGTTTGGGACAGGTTGACTCACCCACAGAGAAATATTCTGGACCTTCAAGCACCTGTGAAGATGGACTCTGCAGCCATTGCTATGAAGCTGCCACCTTTCTGGACAGCTGAGCCTGAACTGTGGTTCCAACAGGATGAAGCACAATTTGACCTTGGCAAAGTCAAGTTGGACACCACTCGTTATTACCATCTCATCAGTGCCCTGGACCAGACCGTTGCTAAGAGGGTTGGTGACTTCCTACGAGATCCACCACGTACAACGCTTTAAAGGCACTTTTATTACATGTATATGGTATGTCCCGAAGGGAAAGGGCAACCAAACTACTACATCTGGATGTGATGGGAGACTGCGCCCCTTCAGAACTAATGGACAAAATGCTGTTCCTGGCATCTGGCGAAAGGCCCATTTCAATGGGTGATGGATGCTTTAGGACCAATGTCTTAATTTGCCTTGACAACATTTTAATGGCCAGTGGGACCAAAGAGGAATATTTGGAACATCTTCGTTTGCTTTTTATTCGTTTTCAAAACTTTGGACTGACCATCAATCCAGATAAATGCATTTTGGACAAGAAATAATTGATTTCTTGGGGCATAGGATTACTCAGGAAGGCGTGACTCTGCTGCCATCCAAAGTTGAGGCCATTACTAAGTACTCAAGATCTGCTCTGTTTAAAAGCATGCAGGAATTCTTGGAAATGGTCAATTTTTTTGCATCGGTTTCTTCCAGAGCAGCTCTTATCACGAAGCCTCTTTTCGATTTACTGTCCACAAACACCAGAACCATCCATTGGACTGAAGAGGGAAACAACGCCTTCTTGAAGTTGAAAGATTAGCTGACTCTACTGCTCTGCTCAGATACCAGTTTTAAATACAGTCACCGCCCTTTGTACAGACGCTTCCAATATGGCCGTAGGAGACACACTTCATCAATAAGTCAACGGGCAATGGGAACGGTTAGCTTTCTTCAGCCGCCATCTTCATGAAGCAGAGAAGAAATACAGACCTTTTGATAAGGAGCTTTTGGCCATTTACTTGTCTATTTGACACTTCCGTTATTTTTTGGAGGGCAGAGATTTTACTATGTCCCCTGATTACAAGCCCTTTTCCAAGACTTCAGAGCCCTGGTCAGATCGACAACGAAGGCAATTATCATTCATTTCAGAATTCTCCACAAAAATATTACGTATTTCTGGAAAAGACAACGTAGTAGCTGATGCACTTTCCCACTCTGCTCCACTCGAGGTATTGACTACACAGCTTTGGCCGCAGCCCAAGAACATGACTATGAGACGAATGCTTATCGGACTGCAACCACGAACCAGCAACTGAAAAATGTCCAGTTTGGTGTTAATGGCAAACTACTCCTCTATGATATATCAACAGGACACCCATACCTCGTAGTTCTGGCATCATGGAAATGTGGAGTATTCGATTCTGTGCATGGTCTCACACATCCATCGATTAGCTCGACCATTTGTATCGTTTTGGACAGGGTCATGTGGCATAGTCTTAAAAAGGACGTTACACAAATGGCGAGGTCCTGCATTGCCTGCCAGAAAACAAAAGTTCAGCGCCACTAAGGCATCACTGCAGTCTTTCCCGGCAGTTACTTGATGTTTCGCTCATGTCCACATGGACATTGATGGTCTGTTTTCTGTTTCAAGAGGATTCTGTTACTTTTTTTACAGTAATAGACAGGTTTTGCACGGTGGCCCTAGGCTGTCCCTATGGTAGATGCCACTGCAGACACGTGCTCAGTCATTCCTCAGTTCCTGGGGGTCTCGTTTTAGTTTACCGATGCATGTTATTTCAGATAGAGGACCACAATTTACTTCCTTGCTGTGAACGGCTTTGTCTCACTTGCTCAGTACAAAAATTCCTCATATGAATGTCTATCATCCCCTGGTCATTGGAAGGGTGGATAGATTTAATCAACATCTCGTCAACCTTGATGGCTCGGTTAGAGGGCCCAAACTGGGCTGATGAGCTGCCCTGGGTATTACTGGGCATTAGAACAACTCCAAAGGAGGGCCTCTAAGCTTCATCTGTGGCGCTCGTGTATGGCGCACCGTTGGTTATTCCAGGGAAGTTCATCCTCTACCATTCCAACTCCAGCAATGATCCTAAGGAACCGTTGAGCAGGCTAAGGGAGATCATAGGAAAATTGACCCCTATGCCACCATCTTTGCATGGAGAACCTTCTTCCTTTGTACCTGAAGACCTCAAACAGTGTAAATGTGTCTTCATCTGAAGGTGAACACTTGGTCAACATTTACAGTTACCCTACAAAGGGCCTTATAGGATACTCAGACAAACTAGGTCAACCTGTAATTTGGACATTGGAGGGAAGCCACAGTCTTTCACTATTGACAGGCTTAAACCAGCTTTCCCCACTGCAGCAGCTAACAGTCTGTCGCAGAGGTCGACAACCTAAAAGAGAAACAAACCTTTCTGTGGTTCTGTGGGGGGGGAGGGTCGTGTAATGGCACTGTGGTGGCACTACAACTCCCAGAAGGCATTGAACCAGCCATGTGACATCAGTGCATGATGACGTCAGCATGGGTCAAGCGCGTGATTCGGTCTTTTAAAAGATTGTGCGGGTGATGAAGGGTAAATCCGTTTGATTCACTTTAGAAATGCCTTGTGTGTTATTTTGTCACGTCCATTGTGATTCCAGTGGCCACACCCTTCCCACTGTAAAGGTCCCGCCCCGAATCACTCACTGACCATCTCCCTCCACTTATCCAGCACCTCCCTGTTTTCTGTAACTATATTTACTGATTTATTTTCACGTCCTTTTACATTTATTAGCTTTCTTCCTGTATGTTTTGTGAACTCACCTCTGCACCTGGAAGTAAACGAGGAAATCTGCAAGTGCTAGAAAAAAAACCCAGCAGGTCACACAACATCCACAGGAAGTAAAAGGCAGTCGACATTTCAGGCGTGAGCCCTTCACCAGCAGTGCAGAAACTCAGACAGATGCCTGAATACAAAGGTGGGGGACGCACTCATTCCCTCCCTCCAATCAGCCCCTCAGTTTCCACCCCTGTGACCGCAGGAGGTGCTCCACTTGCACTCACACCTCCTCCCTCACCACCATTTGGACCCTAAGCAGCCCTTCTAAGTGAAGCAATGGGTTTGTGAATCTCCAGGGGTCATCTGCTGAATCCGGCACTCCATTAGGGCCTCCTTGACTGGAGAGACTGAACACAGACCAGGACATTGCTTCGTTGAGCTCCATCGCTCTGACTTCCGCAAAAGCAAGGGTCCACCAGTGGCCAAACATGTTAATTCCACGCAGCTTTGCCACACCGACATCAGCCCATGGGCTTGTGCACTGCCAAACGGAGGCCAACACCTCGGTTAGAGAAATGATGCCTTCATACCAACTTTGCAGTCTCAATATAGACTTTTCCAATTTCTATGATCCATTCCCCTATCTCTCTCTTTCCTTGCCTCTCTGTCTCCACCAGCAGCCTACTAATTCTATTCTATCAGAGCCACCCTCCTGCCCCTGTTACTTGCAGCACAGAAAACAGGTCTTTCAGCCCTTCCAGTCTCTGCCAAACTATAATTCTTCCTACTCCCACTGACCTGACCCAGTCCATAGCCCTCCACACCCCGCCCATCCATGTACCTGTCCAAATTCTTCTTAAGTGTTAAAATTGAGCCACATTCACCACCTCAGCTGACAGCTCGTTTCACACCCCCACCACTCTGTGCAAAGAAGTTCCCACTGATGTTCCCCCTTAGTTTTTGCCCTTAACCCATGCCCTCTGGTTTGTGTGTCACCCAACTTCAATGGAAAAAAGCCCAATTGTATTTGTTCTATCTCCCTCATAATTTTAAATACCTCTGTCAACTCTTCCCTCATTCTTCTATCCTTCAGGGAATAAAGTCTTCCTGTTTAAAATTTCCCTGTAACTCAGCTCCTGAAGTCCTGGCAACATTCCAGTAATAAATCTTCTTTGCACTCTTTCAATCTTATTGATGTCACCGATCTCTGATACAACTTTCCACAACTCCTTTATGAAGGCCAATGTGCCAAAAGCTCTCTTTTCAACCCTCTCCTGTGACACCACTTTCAGGGAATTCAGTATCTGTATTCCCAGATCCATTGCCCATTTACCATGTTTGTCTGACCTGCAACACCTCACACTTGTCTGCATTAAATTCCATCTGCCATTTGTCATCCCATTTTTCCAGCTGGACCAGATCCCTGTGCAAGCTTTTAAAACCTTCCTAGCTGTCCCCAACGACTCCAATCTCAGTGTCATCTGCAAACTTGCTGATCCAATTTACCACATTATTATCCAGATCATTGATATAGATGTGGAGTATTGGGTCCAGGACCCCAAGAGATCTCCTGTGGAGTGAAGAGTATGGAATCCCAGGGGATCTCCTGTGGAGTCCAGGACCCCAGGGGATCTCCTGTGGGGTGTTGATGCAGAACCCCAGATCCAAGAGATCTATTGCTGTCCCAAATGTGCACTGACATGTTTTGATGAAACACTGTTCTCTGTTGCCAGGTGAAATCACATCCTGCATCACCACAGATACAAATACCATGAGTGACCTGTTGACGGAACAGCTGAGCCTCTTGATGTGGTACCTGATAAGGGCCATGTGTCTCCTGGTCTTTATGCTGGGCCAGTCCTTCAAACTCTCCCTCTTCACCCTTGTGCTGCTTCCACTTGTCATCATCGTCCCTGAGTTCATCGCCCAGTTCTACCAGGTTAGTTTGGCAGTGCTCCTTCCCCTCAAAACATTCCCCGGTGTCCAATCCCAATCTCCCACCCCTACTGGGCATCCTCCTTGTGGTCATCCTCATTCCCAGACCCTTTCCCGTTGACCAATCACCAACACATTGATCACTATTCATTCCCTGCATGTTTCTGAAAGTGGGTGGGAGAGTGAGATCTGGATCTTTCAGGGAGTCAGGAGAGAGGACCCTCAATGACCCTGATCCAAGATTCTCCTCGTTCAGGAAACCCACACTGATCTCCCTGTGCAGGTGCCCTTGATGGTTCCTGATTCTGGGCTCTCCCTGTGTGGGACCTGTTGGGATCTTCCCATGTAGGAACCTTTGCAATGTTCCTGGACCCTGTGATCTCGCTGTGTGGTTCACTTAATCCCATCTCTCTTTGACTCCTTCGTGATGATCCCTGACCCTGGGATCTCCCTGTGCAGCCCTTCACCAATGCTCACAGACCCTGGGATCTCCCTATGCAGCCCTCAACCTATGCCCACTGTCACTGGGATCATACTGTGCAGCCCTCCACCAATGCTCACGGACCCTGGGATCTCCCTATGCAGCCCTCAACCTATGCCCACTGTCACTGGGATCATACTATACAGCCCTCCACCAATGCTCACGGACCCTGGGATCTCCCTATGCAGCCCTCAACCAATGCCCACTAACCATGGGATCATCCTGTGCAGCCCTCCACCAATGCCCACTCACCCTGGAATCTCCCTGTGCAGCTCTCCACCAGTACCCACTGACCCAGGGATTGTACTGGGCAGACCTCCATCAGTGCCTACTGACCCATGGATCATACTGTGCAGCCCTCCACCAGTGCCCACTGACCCTGGGACCATCCTGTGCAGCCCTCCACCAGTGCCCACTGACCCTGAGATCATCCTGTGCAGCCCTCCACCAGTGCCCACTGACCCTGGGACCATCCTGTGCAGCCCTCCACCAGTGACCACTGACCATGGCACTATCCTGTGCAACCTTCCACCAGTGCCCACTGGCCGTGAGATCATCCTGTGCAGCCCTCCACCAATGCCCACTGACCCTGGGACCATCCTGTGCAGCCCTCCACCAATGCCCACTGACCCTGGGATCTAACTATGTGATAGGGATTGTCTGTCAAGGTCCAAACATCTCTGGCCAAGGCCAACGATGTGGCGATGGAGACCTTTTCGGCCATCCGGACGGTACGAAGCTTTGCCAATGAGGAGGGGGAGTGCCGTCGTTACGAGAACCGGCTGCACCACACCTATCAGCTCAACAAGTGGGAGGCCCTGCTCTACGCCCTTGACATGTGCACCAACAATGTAAGCCCCACTACCATACAGGGTGAGGGCTCACTGAGGAAGGGTGGCCAACCCCCCAGGGGTGGGGGTGGGTGGGACTGGAGGAGACTGGGAGGAGAGTGTGCTGGTGGGATTCATGGGGTGGCTTGAGGGATATAGGATTGAGGGGTTTGTCGGGGGTGGGATCGAGGGAGTGTTGTCGAGGGGAGTGGTAACAAGGAGATCAGGAGGATCAAGGGGAGTGGATTGATGGGGGAGTTGAAGAGCAAAGCAACGGAGAGGGGATGAGTGAGACTGGATGTGGTGGCACAGGATGATGGGGTTGAGCGGAGCTGATCGGGGAGGAGATTTAATCAAGGGTTGAGGGTGTGGTCTCAGGGCCAGGTGGTCCCTGGATCATTCGGAGAACAGACACCATTTGGTTGGTTAGGGGCCACGGTGTCGGTGTTGCTGGAACATGGAGAATGACCAGTAGATCCACATCTTCCTGAAAATGGCATCACAGAGAAGAATGAGGCCAACCCTGGAGTATTGTGTGCCCTTTTGGCCATGTCATTATTGGAAGGATATTGAATGAATACAGAGGAGACTTACACTGATATTGCCGGAGTTACAGGGTTGGGAATTTATTCCCTAGGGTGTCGGAGAACGAGGGGAGATTTAATCAAAGTGTGCACAGTTATGAGGGGTACAGTTGAAGTAAATGCAAGCAGGCCTTTCCCACTGAGGCTGGGTGAGACAAGAACCAGAGGGCATGGGCTAGATGTTTAGTGGGAGCTTGTCTCTGTTTCAGGGGAGGGAGGGTCTTTGTCTGTGGGGGGGTTGGCTCTGTGTGGATCTGAATTGGGGAAGAAGGGGAGTCTGTGATGTGGGGTCTGTCCCCTGGGTTGCTACCCCCTCTGTAACGGAACTCCTCCTGTGCTGTAGCTCTCAGGCCTGTTTCTCAAGGTCAGCATCCTGTGCTACGGGGGCTTCCTGGTGACGGAGGGCAGTGTCACAGGCGGAGGCCTCGTCTCCTTCATCCTCTTCCAGCTGCAGTTCACTTCGGCTATCGAGGTGAGTGAGGGCACACAGGGTAGGTGGTCAATGCTACAAGTACTTGCAGACTAGACAGGGACACAGCGCCCCTGGCAATCAGACACACCCAGACAGCACCTCTGGCAGCCAGACAACTCCCAGACAATTAGACCCCACACCCATAACCCTCTATTATTCTTGCATCCACATGCCTGTCTGAGTCATTTAAATGTCCTTATTGTACTATCACCCCTGACAATACATTCCTGGTAAATAAACCATACCTCCAACATCTCCCTGAAACTGTCCTCCACTCATGTCCTCTGCTGTTGGCCATTACTGCCCTGGGTCAACGGTGTTGGCTATCCTTACCACATTGCCTCCTATCCTCTATCACTGCAAGGAGAAAAGCCCAAGCTCACTCAACCTTTCTTCAAGACGTTCATAACTTCCAATCATCATCCTGGTAAATCTCTTCTACACCTTTTTAAAAGCTTCCACATTCTTCCTATGCAGAGATCCAAGGGTGGTCTAACCAGTCTTATCAAGCTGCAACATTACCTCCCAGTTCTTGAACTCAATCCCCCAATGAAGGTCAATACATGATATGCCTTTTTAACCACCCTATCCACCTGTGTGGGTACCTTGACTAATGAATAGACCTCCTCTCCATGATCTCTGTTCCTCCACTCTGTTGAGAATCCTGCTCGTAACCACATACTACACCTTCAAGTTCACACTCATCTGGATTGGATTCCATCGGCCACTTTTCTGCCCAACTCTGCTGTCTCTTTTCTGCTGTAACCTTCAACATCCTACACTATCCACGACACCTTTGTACCATCTGCAAATTAACTTAGCCATCCGTCTACTTCCTCATCCAGGTCATTTATAAAATTCCCAAAGAGCAGGGGTCCCAAAACAGATCCCTACGGAACTCCACTAGTCAACAACATCCAGGCACATTACTACCTAGGACTCTACCCTCCCTGCGGAGGGTAAGCAATACTGAATCCAAGGAACCTGGATCCCATGGCTTTCTGAATGGCTTGCTTGCTTTCTATAGTGACCTGGGGGATACCTCCATCTGGTCCCAGAGACTTGCCCATCTGAAGCTCAAACACTTGCTCTCTTCACCTTGATATTAGCCTGTTCTGCACTGATCTCACATGGTCCTTCTCCCTGGTGAACACTGAAGCAACGTATTCACTATGGAGCTCCCCTACCTGCCGGCACATGGTTTCCCCCTCCCCCCCTTTATCTTTGCACGGTCTTACCCTCACTCTGGCCTCACGCCCACTTAAAGCTTTCCAGTCCCTCTTAAGTTCCTTCTTGGTTACCTTACTTCATGATGTATTCTCCTGACCAGCTCTCCCAGCTCTCTAGTCAACGATAGCTCTACCATCTTTTCCCTGTCTCAGTAGGACAAACCTATCCAGAACCCCCACGTAATTGTTCCTTCAAAATCCTCCACATTTCTGCTGTGCAATTCCTTGAGAGCGTCTGTCCTCAATTTACTTTCCCAAAGTGCTGCCTAATCCTATCGTAATCAGCCCTTCTCCAATGCAAAACGTTCTCCAGTCCTTGTCTGAGCTAAAGGTCAGCGGTTCTGATCACTGCAATTGAAAGGCTCCCCCACCAAGAAGTCCATCACCTGACCAGGTTAATTAGAAAGGCCTCCCCTCTGACTGGCTTGTCCACGCAAACCATCAATAGTCAGGAAGTTGAAGTTATTTTTGCATCTTTCCAAAACTTGCCTATTTAGATACTCCTGTTTACTGGTGGCTATTGGGCGGTGGGGTCTATAGAATCCTCCCAGTAGAGTGACCCTCCCTGACTCTGACTTCCACATGCAATCACTCAGTATAGTGTCCTTCTACAGATGTAACACGATGCCTGATTAGCAACGTGAACCCCACTTTTAACTCCCTCCCCTTTTGAAACATCTATAAGACCATAAGACAGTAGCAGAAGTAGGCCATTTGGCCCATTGTTTCTGCTCCACTATTCCATCATGAGCTGACCCATTCTCCCACTCAGTCTCACTACTCTGTCTTCACTACATAAGCTTTGATATCCTGACTGTTCAGATACCTATCAATGTGGACAGCATGGTTAGCGCAACACTGTTACAGCACCAGTGATCGGGACTGGGGTTCAAATCCCACGCTGTCTGTAAGAAATTTGTATGTTCTCATGTCTCCATAGGTTTCCTCTAGGGGCTCTGGTTTCCTCCCACTGTCCAAAATGTATTGAGGTTGCAGGTTAATTTGGTGTAATGGGGCGGCACTGGCTAGTGAGCCAGAATTGTTTGTTACTGTTCTGTGTGTCTAAATTTTTTAAAATCTCTGCCTTAAATACACCCCACGAGCTGGTCTACACAGCCGCCTGTGGTAGTAAATTCCAGAGATTCACCTCTCTCTGGCATCTGTTTTAAATTGGCGCTTTTCAAACCTGAAGTTATGCCCTGTTGTCCTTGACTCCCGACCATGGCAAATAACTTTGCCACATCTACTCTGTACATGTCTTTAAATGTTCAAAATACTTCTGTGAGGTCTCCTGTCATTTTCTTCTGAATTTCAAGAAGTGTAGTCCAAGAGCCATCCAACGTGCACCCCAGAAATTGCATCAGCCAATCCTGTCTGCACCGTCCAACTCTGTGATATGGTCACAACATCATAATTCCTTTCCCAGATCCACGCTTCAAATTCACCACACTTTATTCTTTGCTTTTCCTGTATTAAAGTATGCACCTTTCAACCTTATCCTGCTGACTCCATTCACTGCCTACCGTTCCTCACAGTCTCACTGCACACAGCTTCTACCTTTTCACCTCTATCATCTGGCCTAACACCCCCCCCCCCCGGACACCCCATCAGCTCCTGGAACTGCCCTCAGGAAAATGGTCCCTCTGCCAGTTCCAGAGCTCCTTCCCCAATAGAATTGTACCTCGAGACTGCAGTGGTTCAAGAAGGCAGCTCTCCACCCCATTCTTAGGGGCAACATGGACGTGCAGCCTGTGAAGGCCATGTCAGTGGATCACACTAACACCAGCCCTGTGTCACCACAGGCCCTGCTCCATACCTACCCTCAAGTGAAGAAGGCTGTTGGGGCCTCGGAGAAAGTCTTTGAGTACATGGATCTCCAACCTGAACTGGACCCCATGGCAACTCTCGCTCCAGAGAGGCTCAAGGCTCACATCGAGTTCAGGAACGTGACCTTCTCTTACCCCAGCCAGCCAGATATCCCGGTGTTGAAGGTAAGATGGGGTGGTGGGGGGGCTAGGGGTGGTGGGCAGGTGGGGAGTGGGTGACTCTGCTCTGGCAAGTCAGAGGGTGGGGGCAGGTGCAGTGACACTCCATACCCCCATCGGGGCTTGTCAGAGCTGCCCAGGACTTGTTGACCAGTATCGGGAAGTTTCCACTGGCCCTTCAGCCCACCGAGTTGCTTCTGGCCCATGGTGGTGGAGAACCAGAAGACCCAGAACACAGAAGTAAGTGGGATTCAGGTGATGTCAGGATGTGACCAGTGATCGATGATCCTCAGTTCCCCTTGAGGACTAGGGCTCCCAAGTCTACTACCAGCACGTTGGGGAGTAATGCGTGGAGGTTTGGTTGGTCACGGGAACACAAGCAAGAGGAGGCTAATCAGCCCTTCGAACCTGTCCCACCAATCAATCTGATCACCTCCTCTCCACGTGACTCACAGTTTCTTCAACGCACATGTCCTATCCACCCCCGGATTATGCATGCAGCCCCATTCTGTGTGTGTACACACACTGAGCACGCAGCCCCTCTCTGTGTGTGTACACACACTGAGCACGTAGCCCCACTCTGTGTGTGTACACACACTGAGCACGCAGCCCCACTCTGTGTGTGTACACACACTAAGCACGCAGCCCCATTCTGTGTGTGTACACAGACTGAGTATGCAGCCCACTCTGTGTGTGTACACCCACTCTGAGCACACAGCCCCACTCTGTGTGTCCACACACTGAGCATGCAGCTCCACTCTGTGTGTGTACACCCACTCTGAACACGCAGCCCCACTCTGTATGTGTACACCCACTCAGAGCACGCAACCCCACTCTGTGTGTGTACACACACTGAGCACGCAGCCCCACTCTGTGTGTGTACACACACTGAGCACACAGCCCCACTCTGTGTGTGTACACACACTGAGCACGCAGCCCCACTCTGTGTGTGTACACACACTGAGCACGCAGCTCCACTCTGTGTGTGTACACCCACTCTGAGCACGCAGCCCCTCTCTGTACATGTGCACTCACTCTGAGCACACAGCCCCACTCTGTGCGTGTACACCTACTGTGAGCATTGAACTTCACTCTGTGCGTGTAGACACACTCTGAGCATGCGGCCCCACTCTGTGCGTGTACACACACTCTGAGCATGCAGCCCCATTCTGCACATACACACACTCTAAACACACAACCCCATTCTGTGCGTGTACAAACTCTGAGCACACAGCCCCACTGTAGCATGAATAAAAGCTCTCATGACTGGTGGGAGAGCATATGCTTTTATTAGCTTATAACTGAGGGTAAGGTCTTACAGTGATCTTCAGAGGGTCTTAGGTTTTAGGCTGGAAACCAGGATTATATATATGGGTAGATGGGGGCGGAGCCAGCAATCAGTATAACACCAGTGAATCTCAGTTCCCTGTATTCATCCCATCCTGCAGAATTTAGGGTCTGTGGATAAAGATGAGAACATTGATTCAGAAATTTTTTTAAAAATAGTTATTTACAAATTTAAGCAGTCTGGGGGTCTGGAAATCCTGGTGGAGCGCCTAAGCACAGGAGGGCCTTGGGTCTCTTGGTCCCCTTGTGTGGGAGGAGTGGCATGCTGGGTCTCCAACTTGACGATGGAGGGGGCTGCACTTTCCTCCTGAACTGGATCCCCTGAGGCCCTGACTGAGAGTGGCGAGAATGAGCTCCATGGCTTGCAGGGCACCTGAGGCAATGGACCCTCGGTTCTGGCAGGTGCCAGGTTCCTAATGGAGATGTTGTCCTCCCTGCCATCCAGGTACTCCACATAGGCATACGTGGGATTGGCGTGGACCAATTTCACCCTCTCCACCAGGGGGTCAGTCTTGCTTCTCCTCGCGTGTTTCCTGAGAAAGACTGGACCAGGAGTAGGGAACCAGAGTGGGAGTGTAGTTCCCGATCCCGACCTTCTCTCGAAATTGAATAGGAGCTCGTGAGAAGTAGCGTTGGTCACGATACAAAGTAGCAACTGGATGAAATGGAGAACCATAGGGAGGACACTGCCAGTGTGAATCTAGAAGTCCTCTTGACTTCAGAGCCAGTTTGATAGCCTTCCAGACTGTGGTGTTTTCCTTTTCAACCTGCCTGTTCCCCAAGGGGTTTCAGCTAGTAGCCCTGCTGGGCGCGATGCCCCTCACCAGATGAGCCCCGGTCGCTATGAATATAGCTGGGATACCCGAACAGGGCAAAAATTGAGTCTAAGGCCTTTATGACTGACGAAGTGGACATGTCTTGGCGTGGAATGGCGAACGGGAAGCAAGAGTACTCATCAATGACAGAGATGAAGGTGGTGTTCCCATTCATGGAGGGGAGAAGTCCCTTAATATTGACACTGAGCCGTTCGAAGGGCCTGGATGACTTGATCAGGTACGTCTTTGCAGGGCGGTAGAAATGCGACTTGCACTCCGTGAAGACCTGGCAAGACTTGGTCATTTCCCTGACGTCTTCCATGGAGTAGGGCAGATTGCGCGCCTTGATAAAATGTGCCATGCGGGTGATCCCAGGATTGCAGAGCTCATTATGCAGAGACCGCAGTTGGCCAGTGTGTGCAGAGGCACAGCTTCCTCTGGATAAGGCATCTGGAGGGTCATTAAGGGCTCCTGGCTGATAGGCAATGTCATACTTGGAGGTGGAGAGCTCGATCCTTTACCTAGCAATCTTGTCATTCTTGATTTTTCCCCTCTTAATATTATTAAACATGAATGCAACAGAGCACTGGTCAGCGAGGTGCGTAAATTTCCTACCAGCCAGGTAGTGTCTCCAGTGCCTCACGACTTCTACAGTGGCTTGAGCCTCCTTTGCCACAGAGGGGTACTGGAGCTCTCCGAGAAAAGAATGCAACCAATCTGCCCGGCTGGTTGAGGGTAGTGGCCAGGGCTAAGTCCGAAGTGTCGCTTTCCACTTGGAAAGCGACATTCTTGTACACCGTGTGCATGGCGGCTTGAGCAATGTGGTTCCGAAGGTAGTTAAAAGCCATTTGGTCTTCAGCCGAGGGGGGAAATTAGTGGCTTTTAAAAGAGGGCGAACGTTATCAGCCTATGGGCATAATATGAGAAAAACCCCAGGCATCTCCTCAAAGCCTTTATGGTTCTAGGAACAGGGAGCTCTAACAGGGGGCGCATCCTATCGGGATCGGGGCCAATCATGCCATTCTCCACCACGTAGCCAAGGATAGCCAGACGTTTAGTCGTGAACATGCACTTGTCAGAGTTATAAGTGAGGTTCAGAGCTTTTGCTGTATGGAAAAAACTCTGGAGGTTGGCATCATAGCCTTCCAAGGTGTGGCCACAGATAGTGACATTATCGAGGTAGGGGAAGGTAGCCTTCAATTCTGTCCATCTGCCTCTGGAAGATAGAAACCCCATTAGTAATACCTGAAGGGACCCTCCGGAATTGATAGAGACGGCCGTTAGCCTCAACTGCCATATGTGGATGGTCCTCAGAACAGATTGGCAGCTGGTAGCTTTCAGGTTGATGGTCAAATAGACCTGATGGCGTGCAATATCATTCACCATGTCTGAAATTTGAGGGAGGGTTATGCATCCAGGAGTGTATACCAGTTAATGGTTTGGCTATAATCAATTACTAGCCTGGACTTGTGCTCTATATTCGATGATATCCTCTTCGAGCAGATGTTGTGTCTCAACGTTATAAAATCTCGGTCTGCTGGACTGTACATCCTGCTCTCGGTAGCAATGGGTTTGCAGTCCGAGGACAGATTCGGGAAGAGAGGAGGGGAGTCAATATTCAGTGTGGAGAGGCTGCATGTGGGTCCTGATTTTAGAGGCCCTCCATTCTGAACCATTACGGGGTGGGGGGTGGGGGCCAGAATACTCCAAGATCACGCTTTTAAGGTGACACAGGAAGTCCAGACCCAACAACACTGGAGCACACAATTCATCAAGTACATACAGGCGAATCGTACACAATTCCCGCCCTTTAAACGACAAATGTACTATACAATCTTCTTGAATACAGGTAGATTGCAACTGAGACGTGAGGAATCTGCGATAATTGAAAGGATACATCTTTAGGTTGTATTCTTGTACAGTCTGTGAGTCTATTAAATTTTCAGTGGACTCTGCTTGCGCCCAACACTCTACGCTCACCCACTTGCACCTCTTCTCACCACCACCAAAACCACAAATCCACCAGGGGTGGGGACATGGCAGTGGTCTTACAGGCTAGAACACATACCATTCCAGCTTACACCCCTCCACTCCCCGCTCCCCATCACCCCCCTTCCCCATCACCCACCCTCCCTGACACCTCACCTCCACCTCACCCACCCCCATTCCTCTTTTCTCAATCCTATCATCGCTCACTCTTCCCACCCTCCACCCCCCTGTGCATGACAGTGGGTGACGCTGGGACATGTGTGTTTGCAGGACGTGTCTTTTGTGGTGCGGAGCGGGATGGTGACGGCCCTGGTGGGTGTGACAGGGGGAGGAAAGACCACCTGCGTGTCCCTCCTGCAGCGTTTATACCAGCCCCAGTCCGGGCACATCCTGTTGGACGGGCATCCCATCAAAGAATACCAGCACTGCTTCTATCACTGTAAGGTGAGGTTGGGGGGGAGGAGGTGCTGGGAGGAGTAGGGGCCACAGGGAGAGGAAGGGGGTTGAGGCAGAGGGTTGGGGGATATGGTGAGGGGGAGGAGGAAATAGGGGAAGGTGGGGATGGGTGGGGGACACAGGGGAGTAGGCAATGGGGTGGAGGATGGGGAAGAGGGGTGGGGGATGCAGAGGGGGAGAGACAGGAGGAGCGGTTGCCACTGGAGAGGAGGGCTGGGGAATAGGGTGAGGAGGGGCAGAGGGTGGAACAAGTGGAGGGAGCAGATGGATTACTGGGATGGGGATGGAGGGTGATGTGGATGGAAGGAGATGGGACACAGGGAGTACATCAGTTAGGGGCATGTGGGAAACAGGGCAATGGGGACGAATGCACAAGGTGCAGGGGTAATGGGGGAACAAACCCATCTGTCTGCCCCCTTCACACCATTTCTCCTCCCGAGAGCTGTGAGAACACTCTCCCCAGGGTGATGGAGTTCTCCCTCTCCAGGTGACCCTCGTGGACCAGGAACCAGTGCTGTTCGCCCGCTCGGTGGGGGAGAACATCGCCTACGGACTGGACTTCTCCCCCGAGTCAGTCGTTAATGCAGCAAAAAGGACCTGTGCTCACGGGTTCATCACAGATCTGAGGGACGAGTATAACACAAGTGAGTAGAAGAGCAGGGAGGGGGAGCGAGGGGATGGATGGCCAAGGAGGGGGTTAGGGGTTGTGAGAGGGAGCAAAGGTGGCAGAATGGGACGAGAGGGGAGGGAGGAATGGAGGGCCACGGAGTGGGGCAGGATGGGGGGGGGGAGGAGGGCCAGGAAGGAGTAGATGAGGTGGGGAGAGGGGCTGCGGAGTGGAATTGGGTAGAGTGAGAGAGGGGAAGGGGGTGGGATGGAGGGCCGCGGAGTGTGGGTGTGGACGGGAGAGTGGGGAGCGGATTTGGATAGAGTGCCATGTTGGGCGAGGTGGGGTGGGAGAGAGAGGGGAGAGGAGTGGGATGGAAGGCTGTGGAGTGGGGGAGGTGGGGTGGGAGAGGGGAGGGGGATGGAGGGGAACAGGATGAGAAGGTCAGGGAGCAACAGTGTTCATGGAGAAGGGGAGGGGATTGGAGAGAGCGGACCGGAGGGAGGGTCGCAGGGTACAGACAGGAAGGGGGGTCGGAGGGAGTGGACTGGAGGGGGTATGGGTGTGGGCCAGGGTTTGGAAGGGGAAATGGCTGAGGATGGAACAGATGATGGGAGGGGTTGAAGAGGTGTGATTGTGGGAGGTGAGAAGGGGCTGATATGTGTGGGTGTCTGCTGGAGTATGGGGCGGGATGATGTTAGGGAGATAATAGGGGATTGTGTGGCTGTGGGTGAGGGTGCAGCCGCTGACTCCTCCCTGCACTCACAGATGCTGGTGAAAAGGGGGGGCATCTATCAGGGGGGCAGAAGCAGCGAGTGGCCATCGCCCGTGCTCTGATTCGAGACCCTCAAGTCCTCATCTTGGACGATGCAACAAGCTGCCTAGACAGTGAGACGGAGTATCTGGTGAGTCCACCCCCCCCAACCCTCATCCGGCAGGGACTCTTTCCTCCACCCTCCACTCCACTCCCTCCAGCCAGGACTATCCCCTCCCCATCCCATCACAGCCGCACCCCCTCGTGCCCCTCCCCCTCGAGCAAGCTCCCTTCCCGTTCTCTCTACTTTCCCCTTCCCTCTCCCCTCATCCATTAATCCATCTCCCCCCTTTCCCTCTCTGCAGGTACATCAGTCGGTTTACCGCGGGGACGGGGACCGCGCCGTGCTGGTGATCACCCACCGCCCAAATGTGATGGAGAGGGCCGACTGGGTCGTGGTGCTGGAGAAGGGGGAGGTGGTAGAGGAGGGGACCCCCCAGCAGCTGCGGCAGAGTGGGGGGAGATTCCACCGCCTGCTCCACACACAGGGCGATTCCTGGTGGGATGTGGTTACCTGAATGGGGGGGGGGGGGGGGTTGAAATGAAGCCCTGACTGGGGTGGGGGGGGTGTGTTGGGTGGCTGAAGCCCTGACTGAGGCCGGTGCTCTGTCCAGGGGAAAGGAGATCCCTGACAGGTTCCCATCTGGGTGGGGCAGGTGAGGCCTGGACCAGAAGAAGGGGTGGGGACTTAACTCAGTCGATGACGCTCTGATTGGAGGTGGGGCGCAGGTGTGGAAACCAGAGCGAGTGGGGCCTTCTCCAAGGGGAAAGTTCTGATGGGTCACGAAGCCCAGATGGCGTGAGGGGTCCTGTCTAAGAGGGGGGCAAGGATCCATGCTGTTGGGGCGTGGGGGGGGGGGGGGGGGCGAGGATCCATGCCAGGGGTTTTACTGCCTGCGGGTGGGAGTGGGAATGGGGACTCTCCAGTGGATTAAGGCTGGGGAGGGCATGCCCCTCAGTGGGAGTGGGGGGGTGATGATTTACCGTCAAATGTTCATTTCAATTAAATCAGTGGTTCCACTGGATCTCTTTTCAGCTCCCGTTTATCCCAGGATATCTGCATGCCTCCCCTTTATTCCGGGATATCTCCGCACCTCCTATTTATCCCAGGATCTCTCTGCGCCTCCCCTTTATCCCAGGATCTCTCCACACCTGCCGTTTATCCCGGGATCTCTCCACGCCTCCCCTTTATCCCGGGATCTCTCCGGGCCTCATGTTCATCCTGGGATTTCTCCACAGCTCCTGTTTTTCGCAGGAATTCTCTGCACCTCCTCTTTATTCCGGGATCTCTCCACACCGCCCCTTTTCTCCCCGCCTGTTTATCCCGAGATCCCTCCACACCTCCCCTTTATCCCGGAAAATCTCCCCGCCTGTTTATCCCGAGATCTCCCCATATCTTCTGTTTATCCCGGGCTCTCTCCGTACCTCCCATTTATCCTCCATAACAGATCAAATATCCTGCTGGGAAGGGAGAGGTCACGTCCCTGACCCCTTCTCGCTGGGGAGGGAGAGGTCACGTCCCTGACCCCTTCTCGCTGGGGAGGGAGAGGTCACGTCCCTGTCCCCTCCTCGCTGGGGAGGGAGAGGTCACGTCCCTGACCCCTCCTCGCTGGGGAGGGAGAGGTCACGTCCCTGTCCCCTCCTCGCTGGGGAGGGAGAGGTCACGTCCCTGACCCCTCCTCGCTGGGGAGGGATAGGTCACGTCCCTGTCCCCTCCTCGCTGGGGAGGGAGAGGTCACGTCCCCGTAGGCAGGAAGAGGTCCCTTGCCGCCCCCCCCCCCCCCCCCCACCCGGGCAGCGAGAGGTCCCCGATGCCACCCACTGTCACTAGCAGCTTCACCCACACAGTCGCAGTCAGTAGAGACCAGGGCTCCCTTCCCCTCGGGCCCCCTTTACTGAGCCGAATTGTTAGTCCACCGCTGCCCCAAGTCCGTCGGGGTGCACTGGGATACGCGTTAAACATTGCTCCCAGTGCGGGGACTAAAACAGGAAGGTCTGCAGACTCTGCGGCTGAAGTACAAACACAAAATGCTGGAGAACGTCCGCAGGTCAAACTAATTTATGTGCAAAATAAAGATCCATAACCAACTATTTAGGCTTGAGGCCAACATCAAGTTTTGAACAAAATTTTGGCGGGTGGCTGAATAAAATGCTGGGAGGAGGGGCAGGCGGAGGGTAATAGGTGGATAAGGGAGGGAGGGCAGAGTAGCAAACAGAGGGTGGAGGGATGATTCTGTAAGTGGGGAGGGGAGGAGAGAGCTGGAGATAGGGAGACAGAGGGAATGGGAAGGTGGGCGATGTTAGTGCCATTCGGTTGGAGAGGGCCCACACAGAATATTCAGTGTTGCTTCTCCAAGTCATGGATGGCCTTGGATTGACAGTGAATGAGGCCATGGACAGACATACAAAGAAGGACACCCATGGACTGACAAGGAAAGACATGGGCAGACATGTCGGTGCAGACTGGGACATAGAATTGAAATGTGTGCCCACTGAGAAATCCCAGTAAATGATGCAGAGTAAAGGTGCTCAGTGTAGCAATCTCCCAGCCTGCGCCGTCTCTCCAATGTAGAGGAGACCACAATGGGAGCCCCGGGCGCAGTAGACGAGCCCTGTAGATTCACCAGTGAAGAGTTGCTTCACTGGGAAGGAGTGTTTGGGAGGAGTATTGGTGCAAGTGGGGCTTCTGCTATAGTCACAGTGATGTATCATCAATTACTCGAAAGACTTGTTGAGAAACCAACAGACTTTTACTCACTTAAGAATAAAGGCACATCCCTACAATTCGTCTGTCCTGCACTGAGGAGGGGGGTGTGGAATAGTTTCCTTTATTCAGGAGCCTGTGGGGAGTGACCACAGGTACAATTGGCCAATAAGTGTGTTTTACCAGATAATTAAACGCAACAGTGGTTTATCACATCCCACCCCCCCCCCCCCTTGTTTGTAAAAAGAGTCCAGCAGGGTGAAATGAAACTTTCAAAGTTACAATGCAACAGTCACAAATTCAGTCTTTTGGGTGGTCGGGTCATTTGTTGGGGCCATCGTAGCACTAGTTGTGGCTGCGGTGCAGCGCCGGGATCCTGGATGGTCCCGAGCACCAGTATGCTGGTGGGTAGGTGCCGATGAGCCTGGTGTACCCTCCCTCAGGGCTGAGGCATTGGGTGCATTATGTGTGTTCACTGGTGAGGAGGGTGTGGGGTGATTAGGAGTAGTCTCCAGGGCCCCTGAGGGAGCCAAATCCCTGACAGAAACAATGTCCTTGTGTCTGTCCAGATATGTCACGTAGGCATATTGGGGGTTGGCATGGAGGAGGTGGACCCTTATACCAATGAGTCAGACTTATGGTTCCTCACGTTTCTGGAGCAGGACGGGCCTCAGGACGTCAGCCATGCTGGTGGTGTGGTCTTTGTCACAGATTTCCTGGGGTAGGAAAACATGCGTTCATGTGGTGTGTTAGCGGCAGTGACAGCAGGGACATTATAGAGTGGAGAGCCTCCGAGAGAACCTCCTCCCAGCGGGAGACTGGGAGGCCCTTGGACCACAAGGCCAGGAGGACTGTCTTCCAGACTGTAGTATTCTCCCTCTCCACTTGCCTGTTACCCCAGGAGTTGTAACTGGTGGTCGTGGCAGTACCTCTGGCCAACAAGTACTGCCGCAGCTCATCACTCATAAAGGCCACTGGTCACTGTGGCTATAAATGGGGAAGGCAAACAGTGAAGAGGACGTGCAGGACCTTGATGACTGTGACAGCGGTCATGTCTGAGCAGCGGATGGCAAATGGAAAGTGGGAATATTCATCAATTACAGTCAGTGGAGGGTAGGGGTCCTTTAAAGTCACTCAAAGGGGACGGGTGGCTTTAATTAATTGTGCCCTGTCTGACCGGTAGAAGTGCGGCTTGCACTCAGCGCAGACCTGGCAGTTCTTTGTCACAGACCTGATCTCGTCGATGGAGTACGGCAGTTTGCATGCTTTGACAAAATCAAAAAACCTGGTGACTCTGGGGTGACAGAAATCGTTGTGGAGGTTTGGCAGTCAGCCAATCTGTGCGCTGGCACATGTCCCGTGCGACAGGGCGTCTGGCGGCTCATTAAATTTCCACAGCCGGTACAGAATGTTATAATTATAGGTGGATAATTCTATTCTCCACCACAGTATTTTATCGGTTTTGATTTTACCCCACTGCTGATTATTAAACTTGAACACATCTGCGCATTGATCAGTCAGCAGCGTGAATCTTTTACCGGCCAGGTAATGGTGCTAGTGTCCCGCAGCCTCGACAATGGCTTGGGCCTCTTTCTTGACTGAGGAATGTCGAATCTCGGGGGCCTGCAGGGAGAAAGCTGCTGGCCTGCCTGCTTGATTAAAGTGGCTGCCAGGGCGCAATCTGACGCATCGCCTTCGACCTGAAATGGGGTGAATTCGTCCACAGCATGCATTGCAACCTTGGCGATGTCTGCCTTAATGCGGTTGAAGGCAGCACAGGCCTCCACCGCCAGGAGGAAGGACGCGGATTTGATGAGGGAGCAGGCCTTGACCGCATAGTTGGGGACTCATTGAGCATAATAGGAAAAGAACCCAAGGCCTCTTCAGGGCCTTGAAGCTGTGTGGGAGGGGAAGCTCGCGGAGTGGTCGCAGGTGATCTGGGTCTGGGCCGGTGACCATTCGTTTTTTAAAAAAATTATTTATCAGTTGGTACAAAAAAAGATTCACTAATACAGTAATTATTGGAAGTCTACAAAATAATACCAAAAAATTATTTTTCTCCCCAACTCCCCTCTCCACTAAAAGAAAAAAAAGAAAAGGAAGATAGAAAATATACAAAGTAATCAATGAATATTCTAACTGGGTGGGTAAGATGGAAAAAGTGGATGGAATTTTATTCATAAAATCCATATATGGTTTCCAAATTTTATAAAAGTTTTAAATTTGATTTCTGAAAATATATAATTTTTTTCTAAAGGTATACAGTTTTGCATTTCAATCTGCCATTTATCTAGTTGAACCATACTCTCAGTTTTCTATGTACCTGCTTTACCTTTCTTTGCAGTCGCTATTGCTATATATAAAATTATTTCTTGATATTTATCCAATTTCAGTTTTATATCTTTTTCATATATATTCCCAAGTAAAAAATATTCTGGGATCTTTTTGTATTTTTATCTTCATAATTTGTCCTAACAATACACTCAAATCATTCCAAAATCGTTCCACTTTCTTGCAGGACCATCCCAAATGTAAAAAAGTCCCTGTTTTCTTGGTACTGTTATGGACCAAAAGGACCCCAAAACCCAGCAGCAATAGATGTGCGCCACAACACAAAGCAGTACTTAAACAAAAGTAGTTTGTAATTATAATTGAACAAGAAAACAAAATTAAACTTTAATGTTATTTAACCTACCAAACCTAGTTAATCCCCCCTCTAATACTAAGCACAGGTGTGTATAATGTGTATTTAAGATTAGAAAAGTTCTTTGGATCACAATCCAGCCTCACTGGTTGCAGGCAATTCTTGTACTGTGCACAGAAGTTAGCATGAACAAAGTTCACCAGTCTTTGGTGTTTAATAGGCAAATGGTTACCACTCAGGAGGGTTCTTGCTGGTTTTCATAGAGAGATTCCTTTTGTTCCAGGACATCTGCACCTGATTCTTATTTAATCAGTCTTGCTGATGAAACTTTCCCTCTTCAGGGTTCTCCAGATGATCCTCTTTCTTTCAGGTCACCTTCCACACAGCCAGTTTTCTCCTTTGATCAGGCAGCCTTCCAAAGTTTGCCAGCTTTTCCATCTGGAGCTGATTTTCTCTCTGTTTCACTCCCTCCCCTCTCTGAGAGCAAAACTCTTCCGGCTCTGTGGGCAAAGATCACATGCTCTCCCAGGAAAGCTGCTGTCAATACTTTGTTGCCTCCTGCAAAAAGCATTCTGCAAAAGTCCTGCAAATATTGTGTGTTTTAAAATGTGTGTGTGCAACCTGCTCTAACAATTCCTCCAAAACCACCTCAAAATACTCCGTCACAGTACATTGAAAATACTTATCTGAATAATTAAAATTAAGCCCATTTAATTTATATAATATAATCAATGTTGAAAATTATATTTAACCATTTGATATCTAGCATTAATTGTATTTGTAACGCGCTGTTGACACAGCCAATTTGAAGGTGTAATAACAGATGCACTCAAAATTTAAAAATTCTAATATGTATATAAAATTAAAATTAAATAAAATTAAAATAACATTAATATGAAATTTAAAAACTCTAATATGGATATAAAATTACAAGAAACTACAAGGAAAAAGATTTATACAAATCAAAATTATGATGGGAGAAATATTTAATTATACAAATTCAAGAGGAAATTTGGTAAAAACTGTGTCAACAGTCTCCTTTGATACAATGGTTGGCTCTATTGCCAGTCATGTGTCTTGAGGCTGGAGAGGGAGGGCTGGCTCCATAGGAGGTAGGGGCAGTCGTAGTGGTCAGAGCAGCTGGAGCAGGGTCTGGGGTATATGTTGTGGTGGGTTGCTAACCTGCACCGTCCCTGATGGGGGCAGTATGGGGGAAGGTACCAACGATGGTTGGTGGAGGTGGTGGTGGGCAAGGGGTCTTTGACACATGACAGGTCCCAGACGGGTCCTCATGGCCGTCCAGGTATGCCACGGAGGCATACTGAGGGTCGGCGAGCAAGAGTTGCAATTCGGCCATCGGGTCGGATTTATGTTTCAGCAGTAGGACAGGTCCCAGGATTGCAGTGACGGTGTGGTTCCGGTTGCCAACTTTCTGAGGAAGGAAAACATGGGGTTGCATTGGTAGCAGTGTATAGCAGAGATCGGATGGTGCGGAGTGCTTCCAGCAGGACGTCCTGTCAATGGGACACTGCCAGGCCTTTGCATTTGAGAGCTAGGAGGACAACTTTCCAAACTCTGGCATTTTCTCTCTCTAACTGGCCGTTGACCCAGTCATCCTACTAATGCCAATTCCTCTAGCCAACAGGTACTGCCGCCGTTTGTCACTGCCCTTGATCACTGTGGATGCAATTCGGGTACCCAAAGAAGGTAAATATGCCATGGAACGCCTTTATGATGGTGGCTGAGGTCATGTCGGGACAAGGGATGGTGAAAGGAAACCTGGAGTACTCATCAATGACTTTCTGTTGGATGAGGGCAGGGGCCCTTGAAAGTGATGCCGAGTCGTTCAAAGGGGCGTGTGACCTTTATGAGGTGCGACTGTCAGGCCAGAAGAACTGTGGTTTCCATTCCACACAGACTCAACAGTGTCTGGTCATCAACCTGACATCCTCAGTGGAGTAGGGAAGGTTCCAGGCTTTCACTAGGTAGAACAATCTCATGAATCTGGAGTGGCAAAGGTCGTTATGCAGGAACTGAAGGTGGCCAATATGCGAACCGGTGCACGTCCCCCAGAATAGGACATCTGGGGATCATTGAGCTTGCCTGGGCCGTATAGGATGTCGTTGTTGTAGGTGGAGAGAGAGCTCAATTCTCCACCTCAGGATTTTGTCATTTTTGATCTTACCCCACAGTTTGGTATTGAACACGAAAGCAACATCTTGTTGGTCAGTTAGTAGGGTAAATCTCATCCCGGCCAGGTAATGACGCCAGTGGCATACCGCCACAAGGATGGCCCGTGCCTCCTTCTCAACAGAGGAGTATCGTGTCTCAGGACCGTGAAGGGTTCAGGAAAAAAAATGCCTGCCTGGTTGAGAGAAGTCTGAGGAATCACTTTCCACCTGAAATGGGATGGATTCGTCCACGGTATGCAGCGTGGCTTTGGCGATGTCTCCCTTGATCTGGGTGAAGGCTGCCCGGGCTTCTGGTGATAAGGGGAAGGTTGTGGATTTTATAAGGGTGTCGGCTTTATCAACATAGTTGGGCCCCATTGGATGTAATAGGAGAAGAACCCAAGGCACCTTTTTAGTGCCTTGAGGTTGTGGGGGATTGGGAGTTCCATGAGGGGATGCAGGCGGTCGGGGTTGGGGGCAATGACACCATGTGCCACGACACATCTGAGGAGAGCCAGACAAATTGTGCTAAACACACAATGCCACAGATGGTGACATTATGTAGGTAGGGGAATGTGGCCGTCAGTTTGTGCTTGTCCACCATCCATTTCCCTCTGAAATAGAGAGACACCATTGGTAACTCCAAAGGGTCCCTGAAGGAAATAGAAGAGCCTGCCATCTACTGGTGGTATAGTGGTGGTCTCCTGGGCAAAGGGGGAGTTTATGGTATGCCATCTTCATCAATGGTAGAGAACACCCTATACTGACCATACGGTGATCTGGAGAAGGGAGTAAGCGTACCCCCAGCTGCATGAAGGGGTTGATCATTTGGCTGTAGTCGATCACCATATGGGGTTTACTTCCGCCCCTGACTTGGGCTCTCCACGGACTGGAGCTGTGCACTATGACCCCCTCCGCCAGGAGTCACTGCAGCTCGGACTTTATGAATGCCCCGTCCTCAGCGCTGTAGCGTCTGCTCTTAGTGGCTTTGGGCTTACAGTCTGGGCTCAGGTTCTCAAGCAGCGATGGTGGGGTTATGTGGAGGGTCAAGAGACCGCAGGCGGGGGCTGGCTCCGGGAGGGGTCCATGAGCTGGGGATTGTGTATAATGATGGGCGGTTGGGGCCTCCCAAGTGCAATTGTGACACTCCTGAACTGACTCTGGAGGTCCAGCCCTAGAATGATTGATGCGCAGAGCTGAGGCATGAAGAGTAAATGGACATTGTCATATTGTTCACCCTGCACTGTTAATGATGCAGTGCAATACCCACAGATCTCAGCAGATTGGTCCTTTGTGGCCATTGATATCATGCCGCTTGTTGGCAGGGAGAGTTTGTGAGCAGTGTTTGGGTGAATGAAGCTTTCAGTGTTTCACTGTCGAACAGACAATTCGTTTCCCCATCTATAAAACAATTGCCTCACTTCCGGACGTGCACAAGAAAAAAAAACATAGAATGATCCAATATAACCCGGCTTTTATCATTGGTTTGAAGTCCTCTACCTTGTAAATGTGCTGATACCAAAAAAAAAATCTATTCTAGAAAATGAATCATGTCTCAATGAATGAAAAGAGAAATCTTTCTCTGTAGGGTTTACTCTCCTGCAAATATCAATTAAATTCAAATCTTTCATCAAAGCCCCTATTTGTACTGCCACCTTTGATTTCCTTATGCTTTTCGGAGATCTATCCAACAAAGGATCTAAAACACAGTTAAAACCTCCCCCAACCAAAATATTTTCCTTGGCTTGATTTAACAAGAAAAAAGCCTACGACATAAACCTTTCGTCATCCACATTAGGTGCGTAGATATTTAACAAAGTCCATGATACAGCAAAAATTTTAGAATTCAACCTCAAAACCCTCCCTACATTACCTTCAAAGGATTCTCATTCAAACGGTGATTTCTTACGAATTAAGATCGCTACACCTCTCGCCTTAGAATTGAAGGAAGAAGAAAATACATGTACAACACATTCTCTCTTCAATTTCATATGTTCTTTTTCAGTCAAATGTGTCTCTTGCAAAAAAGCAATGTTGACTTTTTCATTTTTCTTATACAAGCCAATACCCATTTACGCTTAATATGTTTATTCAATCCCTGTACATTAAAAGTTGCAAAGTTCAAATTAGACATTTCAGTAAAAACTCTACTATAAAATATAACTCCCCTTTCTAATCCTCTAAATATTCTAAACCCTCTCCCTATATAAAAATATCGCAAAAGCAAAAAAAATAAATAAACTTCCCCTCAGTAAACTACTAAAAAATAGTAACTCCCTAAAAATCTGGGTGTGGTAAAACTCACTAGTGACTATCAGGTCTCAGTGTCATCCATCCCCCCAATCAGACTTTCACAATGCAATTATTCAGACATAGTCAACCCAGTGATTCCAATCCCAGTGATTGTTCCGGATCTTCAATCTCAAGAAGACTTTGCGTCAATTCAACCTTCTTTCCATGTTTCCCATTCTTTCCATTCCCATTTCCATTCACCTGTGGCGGCTCACCACAAGGCAAGCGGACCGGCCCTGGTTGTAAGCCATGTGGCGGGGCAGCCAGCCAAAATGGTGCAGTCGAGGGTTTCCCTTTCTTCCAGCTTGGGGCTCAGAAACCCACGCTTGGGGAACACGTGATGCCCGGGTGACGTCAGCGCCCTCCAGCGCGGTTCTCAGCCAGGTCTGGGCTGGGAGTATAAGCGCAGCCCAGCAACCTGCAATAAACTAGTCTGCTCACTGAGCTCAACCCTTCTGGTTGTGTGTGTTATTGCAGGAGCAGTGTAGCCGCCGCTACAATTGGTGACCCCGACTGGTTCAAACATCTTTGAACCCATCATGAGCGAGCCTGGGATCAGCGCTATAGCCATAAAACTGCCTGAATTCTGGGTTCAGGACCCAGAGATCTGGTTTGGCCATGCGGACGCCCAGTTTCACCTCCACCAGATTTCATCCGATGCGACCAAATTCTACCATGTGGTCGCTGCCCTGGACCAGGTCACCGCCAGACATGTGCTGCACCTTGTTCAGCACCCACCCGCCGAGGACAAGAATGAGACCATCAAGCGAGTGCTTACTGAGTTCCTCGGACTATCCAGACACCAGCATGCCACTCGGATGCTGCACCTCAACGCCCTGGGGGACAGGTCCCTGATGGAACTAATGGACGAGATGCTCACACTCATGGGTGAACACACCAACTTCCCACTTTTCAAGCGCATCTTCCTCGAACATATACCCAGGGACATCTGCCCGCTGCTGGTTCAGGAGAGCTTCACTGACCTGAGGAAGGTCACCCAGAAGGTCCAAGAGCTATGGCTCACATGATTCTTGGAAGGCTCAGTGGTTCAGCAGGTTATGGGGCATGGGCAAGACCACACCAAGCCCACCCCTAGTGCTGCGGTAGAGCACCCGGCTCCTGCAGGGGCCCCCAAGAGCATAACCAAGGCTGCAGCATCCGCTTCAGGCCTCTGCTTTTACCACCAGCGCTGGTGAGCCAAGGCCCGGAAGTGTCGTCAGCAGTGAAACGACCAGGCTGACCGCTGTTAATGGCTGCAGCAGCTGGCCAAGGACACAGCCTTCTCTACTTGCGGGACTCAGTCAGCGGCCTGCGATTCCTCATTGACACTGGAGCCCAGATCAGCGTCATCCCGGCCATGGCTATCAAATCCAGGAACCGACCTCGTGAACCTCCCCTCTGTGCGGCCAACGCAATGGCAATCCGGACGTATGGAGACAAGATAGTCCACTTCCAGATCAGCCAATGGAATTTTGCTTGGAGGTTCACCAACTCATCCCTCCCGACTGCCATCCTGGGTGCAGACTCCTCGCACACAGGCTTCCGGTGGACATTCGAGGTAGGCGCCTGGTGGACGTCCATACCTTCCAGGCCATTTGCCTTGATGCCTCCCGCTCGGAGAAACCGCAGATGGCCATGATCAGCACGCCAGGAAGAGTCACGTGATGGAGTAGTGGCCAGTAAGAGAATACCAGCCCTCTCCAGAAAAGAAGAAATAAAGTGAAGGAAAAAACAAAGTTCAAGAAACACAAAACACAACAAATAAAAGATAAAGGTGTGGAGAAAAATGGCACCCAAGATGGAAAAAGCAAAAAACAATGGGAAAAAAAGAAGAAGAGATGCTGGAAGAGAAAGGAGAAGGCCTTACCTGCATGAAGAGGCAGGGAGCTGTCCTGGAGAGAGGAGCCCACTCCTCAAGGTTGGTGGCGACCCCGCAGAGTAGTGACCTCCCGACCACTGGACTGCAAAAATGGCTCTCTGAGGCAAACAGAAATGTGCAACTGCGCATGCGCAATGCGCACACTAAGGAAAAAGAAAACACCAACGGGAGGGGGGCCCAGCTGAGGAGTGAACTTACACAGCGCGACAAGCTGAGAGATGCCCGCCAGCAGGGCTCTCAGCTGGAAGAAGAGGAAAGCGACAGGAAAGGGAGTGATAAGAAAGAAAAACAGCAACAGGAAGCCCAGAAGAAGAGGACCAACAGCAAAAAGCTATGCAAAAAAACACCCAGCAAACTGAGGCAAGCAGCTCAGCAAGAAAGTCAGAAAAGACACAGATACAAGGAAGGGAAGAAGACACAAACCCAAGAGCAGACACAGAAGAAGAAGACCAAGCTCTGCACAGAGGAATAGAAGGTAAAATAGATTGACAGAATATAGATAAAAATAATTTTCAAGAACAAATGAAAGCATTCAAAGAATGGTTGACATTAGAATTTAGTGAAATGAAAAGAAAAATGAAAAGTACAGAAGAAAAGTGAGTAGAATAGAGGTCAACATGACAGAAATAGGGAAAAGATTAGAAAATGTGGATGAACGAGAAATGGCCGTAACACAGCAAAATCGATCCTATAGAAAAAGGCTATAAATTTATGTTGAGATATCCAGCTTATATAATTATCCCGGGGGAGCCAAACAGACTGTTCTCGGATCTGGAGAAAGCAAGAGAATTTGCAGAACACCTGCAGGACAGAAGGAGAGATGAAGAGATGTAACAAGAACGAAGAACGATGACAAACTACATATAAAGATGTAAAAATAATGTATAATAAGAACTAGAGAAGGGAAAGAAAAGGGAAGAAAAGGGAAGAAAAAAATAGGAAAAAAGGAGGGTGAACTTTGTTAAACGTGAAGATAAAAGTCTTTTCTGGAGGGAGTTGGGTGGGAGAGAAGAACAGTTGACGCTTGCGAGCGGGTTCACAATCCAAATGGAGTGAGGAGTTTTGGTTGCCTGGAAAGGGACAAGGGGAAACTCAGAGAGGGGGGGACACTTGGGGTTAAGGGAATTTTAGATGTGGGAGTTGTTGAAGTATTTTATGTTTTAGAAGTGTTGTCATACATTGAGTTCAAAAAGGGAAAACCGAGAGATGAAAATGGGAAAAAGGGGAAAGGTGGGCATGAGGAAGCGGAAATGAGGTGTAAACAGAGTATGAGATGATCACGTTGAACTATATGACTATAAACATTAATGGAATACATAACCAAATCAAAAGGAAGAGGCTATTAAATTTACTGAAAAAATAAATAAATAGATATAGCATTTGTGCAGGAAATGCATCTAACGGAAGTGGAACATAATAAATTAAGGAGAGACTGGGTAGGGCACGTAATGGCAGCATCATATAATTCAAAAGCCAGAGGTGTAGCTATATTAATCAATAAAAATGTACCAATCAAAATAGAGGAGGAAATAATAGATCCACCAAGGACGTATGCAATGATAAAGTGTCAGATATATTCAGAATTTTGGAATTTGATCAATATATATGCATCTAATGAAGAGGATCAAAAGTTTATGCAAGATATTTTTTTGAAGATTGTATATAGGCAGGAGAATATATTGATAGGAGGGGATTTTAACCTTAATTTGGGCCCAAATTTGGATAAAACTGGACAAAAGACTAGCAAAAAGAATAAAGTGGCCAAATTTATGGTTAAATCAATGCAACAAATGAAACTTATGGATATATGGAGGAAGCAGCACCCAAGGGAGAAGGAGTACTCATATTATTCGAGTAGGCATAAAATACAGTCAAGGATTGATATGTTTTTGTTATTGGCCCATATTCAAGAGTTACGAAAACTGAATATAAAGCTAGATTGTTATCTGATCACTCACCCTTGTTATTAGCAATAGAACTGGAGGACATCCCACCAAGAACATATAGATGGAGATTAAACTCCATGCTACTTAAAAGGCAGAAATTTAGAGAATTTATTGAGCGCCAAATTAAAATGTACTTTGAAATAAATACGGAATCAGTGAAAGACAAATTTATATTATGGGATGCAATGAAAGCCTTCATTAGAGGGCAGATAATAAGTTATGTAACTAAGATAAAAAAAAGGACTACATTCGGGAAATAGAACAGTTGGAAAGGGAGATAGTAAGTACAGAAAAGGAACTAGCAACAAGGGAAGTTACAACAAAAAGAAGAGAATTGGCAGACAAAAAAATAAAATATGAAACATTACAAATGTACAAGGTGGAAAAAAACAATGAAAATAAAGCAAAAGTATTACGAGCAAGGAGAAAAACACATAAAATATTAGCCTGGGAACTTAAAATAGAACAAACTAAAAGAACTGTATTGGCATCAAGGAAAAAGGACAAACAAATTACATATAACCCAACAGAGATCAAGGGAAACTTTAAGGAATTTTATGAACAATTATACCGAACTGAGAACGAGTGGAAAGACAAAATAGATGAGTTTTTAGCTAAAATTGAACTGCCAAAATTGCAAGGAGCAAAACAAATTGATAAAACCATTTGAAATAGAGGAAATACAGGATATATTAAAAAAGCTGCCGAACAATAAAACACCTGGAGAGAATGGATTCCCAATAGAATTCTATAAAACATTTAAAGAGTTATCAATTCCTCCTCTCCTGGAAGTAATGAACCAGATAGAAGAAACACAACACTTGCCAGATTCATGTAAAACAGCAATAATTACAGTAATACCAAAGACGGGGAAAGATCCACTAACACCAGCATCATATGGACCAAAATCTCTACTTAATTCAGATTATAAGATTCTTCTTCTTTGGCTTGGCTTCACAGATGAAGATTTATGGAGGGGTAATGTCCACGTCAGCTGCAGGCTCATTTGTGGCTGACAAGTCCGATGCGGGACAGGCAGACATGGTTGCAGCGGTTGCAAGGGAAAATTGGTTGGTTGGTGTTGGGTTTTTCCTCCTTTGTCTTTTGTCAATGAGGTGGACTCTGCAGTCTTCTTCAAAGGAGGTTGCTGCCCGCCGAACTGTGAGGCACCAAGATGCACGGTTTGAAGCGATATCAGCCCACTGGCGGTGGTCAATGTAGCAGGCACCAAGAGATTTCTTTAGGCATTCCTTGTACCTCTTCTTTGGTGCACCTCTGTCACGGTGACCAGTGGAGAGCTCACCATATAACACGATCTTGGGAAGGCGATAGTCTTCCATTCTGGAGACGTGACCTACCCAGCGCAGTTGGATCTTCAGCAGCGTGGGTTCGATGCTGTCGGCCTCTGCCATCTTGAGTACTTCAATGTTAGGGGTTGTGATAGTACAGGTCTATCACCAATGCGTCCCCTAATGGACTTACCCCCCCCCCCACATACCCAGAAAGCTCTCAAACGTTGCCTGGGCCTTTTCTCGTATTACGCCCAATGGGTTCCAAACTACGCCGACAAGGCGCGTCCTCTTATCAAGACCACCTCTTTTCCCCTCTCGACCGAAGCCACAGCGGCTTTCGATCGAATCAAATCTGACATCGCTGCTGCGACGCTGCATGCGATCGATGAGTCTGTCCCGTTTCAAGTCGAGAGCGATGCATCCGACTTCGCCCTGGCAGCCACCTTGAACCAGGCCGGTCGGCCTGTAGCCTTCTTCTCCAGAACCCTCCAGGGTCCGGAGAGTAGACACTCCTCGATCGAGAAGGAGGCCCAGGCCATAGTTGAAGCGGTGCGTCGTTGGAGACATTACCTCGCTGGGAGGCGCTTTACACTGTTGACTGATCAACGCGCGGTCTCCTTCATGTTCAGCAACACCCAGCGTGGTAAGATAAAAAACGACAAAATCGCCAGATGGAGAAATGAACTCTCCACCTTTAACTATGACATCCTGTACCGGCTTGGTAAGCTCAACGACCCGCCTGACGCGCTCTCCAGGGGGACGTGCACCAGCATACAGATGGACAGACTACGGAAACTCCATGAGGCGCTCTGTCATCCAGGGGTCACTAGGTTTGCTCACTTTGTCAAGGCGCGCAACTTACCCTACACAGTCGAGGAGATCCGCTCCATGACCCGAGCCTGTTCGGTGTGCGCTGAATGCAAGCCCCATTTCTTCCGTCCGGATAACTCCCACGTTATCAAAGCCACCCGCCCCTTCGAGCGTCTTAGTGTAGACTTTAAGGGGCCCCTACCGTCGACCAACCGTATTACCTACATCCTTACGGCCATCGACGAGTACTCCCGCTTCCCATTCGCTGTAGCCTGCCCATCCACCACTGCCACCTCAGTGATACAGGCCCTTCACAGTATTTTCACCATCTTCGGGTACCCCAATTCCATCCACAGTGATAGGGGGTCCTCATTCATGAGTGCAGAGCTGCAACAGTACCTTCTGGAGTGTGGTATTGCTTCAAGCAGGACCACGAGCTATAACCCACGCGGTAATGGCCAGGTCGAGAGGGAGAATGCCACCATATGGAGAGCGGTTACACTGGCTCTCCGGTCTAAAGGTCTCCCGACCTCTCACTGGCAGGACGTTCTCACTAGTGCTTTACACTCCATCCGCTCCCTCCTATGTACTGCAACAAATGCCACCCCCCACGAAAGGATGTTCCTTTTCCCGAGGAAATCCGAATCGGGAACCACTGTACCGGCATGGCTCACCGACCCTGGCCCCGTCCTTTTGCGACGCCACATCCGGCACTCAAAGAACGACCCCTTGGTCGACCGAGTGACTCTACTCCACGCGAACCCACATTACGCATACGTGGAGTTCCCAGACGGGCGGGAGGACACTGTTTCGGTGCGGGACCTAGCTCAGGACGCGGTAGACCCAGCAAACCCCCCAACTCCTTCTCCAGGCCCCGTGCCGCAACAGAAGGACCAACAGCATCCCAATGACCCGGGCCACCCTGCCGACAAAACGACTGGGGAATTGAGCGACGGAGCAGTCGCTCCCGACGAGCCCGCTGGCAACACCACTCCAGTGACCCCAATCCCGGCACCACGGCGGTCACGCCGGATGGTCAGACCCCCTGACCGCTACAGTCCTTGACCTACCCCTTCCTTTCATTCTCTCCCTCGTTTTTGTTTTTTTTTCCAGGGTCAATTCTCCAAGAAGGGGTGAATGTGATAGTACAGGTCTATCACCAATGTACATAGTGTATATAGTTACTGTACCTAGACTGTGCTTACAGCGATTGGCTGAGAGCTAAGCCACTCCTATTGTCTGGGCCTTAAAGGGTTGTGTCCCTAGCCAGGTCGGATCATTCCGGACTGGTCGGCCACCTGTGAAGAGCTCCGGACTTTTGCTAATAAAAGCCTTGGTTTGGATCAACAAGTCTTTGGTTCTTTCGACGAGCTCTACAGGGGTGAAGTCGCTCCAATGAATGTTGAGGATGGAGTGGAGACAACGCTGGTGGAAGTGCTCTAGGAGCCGTAGGTGATGCCGGTAGAGGACCCATGATTCGGAGCCGAACAGGAGTGTGGGTATGACAACAGCTCTGTATACACTAATCTTTGTGAGGTTTTTCAGTTGGTTGTTTTTCCAGACTCTTTTGTGTAGTCTTCCAAAGGCGCTATTTGCCTTGGTGAGTCCGTTGTCTATCTCGTTGTCGATCCTTGCATCTGATGAAATGGTGCAGCCAAGATAGGTAAACTGATTGACCGTTTTGAGTTTTGTGTGCCCGATGGAGATGTGGGGGGGCTGGTAGTCATGGTGGGGAGCTGGCTGATGGAGGACCTCAGTTTTCTTCAGGCTGACTTCCAGGCCAAACATTTTGGCAGTTTCCGCAAAACAGGACGTCAAGCGCTAAAGAGCTGGCTCTGAATGGGCAACTAAAGCGGCATCGTCTGCAAAGAGTAGTTCACGGACAAGTTGCTCTTGTGTCTTGGTATGAGCTTGCAGGTGCCTCAGATTGAAGAGACTGCCATCCGTGCAGTACCGGATGTAAACAGCGACTTCATTGTTGAGGTCTTTCATGGCTTGTTTCAGCATCATGCTGAAGAAGATTGAAAAGTCGGTTGGTGCGAGAACGCAGCCTTGCTTCACGCCATTGTTAATGGAGAAGGGTTCAGAGAGCTCATTGCTGTATCTGACCTGACCTTATTGGTTTTCGTGCAGTTGGATAACCATGTTGAGGAACTCTGGCGGGCATCCGAGGCACTCTAGTATTTGCCAAAGCCCTTTCCTGCTTACGGTGTCGAAGGCTTTGGTGAGGTCAACAAAGGTGATGTAGAGTCCTTTGTTTTGTTCTCTGCACTTTTCTTGGAGAGATTATAAGATAATAGCAAAATTATTAGCAAACAGATTGGCCGACCAAAAATTATTAAAAGATGAACAAAGGGCAATGTCTGTAAGTTCATTAATTTAATCCATGCAGTTCAAGGAAATAAGATACCAACAGTGGCTGTTGCTTTAGACGCAGATCAGCATGCCCAGAGACAATTTCCAGCAGATCCTGGATGAGTTTCCGACCCTCCTCAAGCCACAGTTCTCCACTGCCTCGCCGCACCACGGGGTGTTCCACCACATCCCCACCCACGGCCCACCGGTTCACACCAAGGCATGCCGACTCCCACCTGTCAAGCTCCAGGTAGCGAAGGAGGAGTTTTCACACCTGTTGGAGCTGGAGATCATTCGGCAGTCTGACAGCCCATGGGCCTCACCCCTCCACCTGGTCTAGAAAGCCTCTGGTGACTGGCATCCCTGCGGAGACTATCGACGGCTCAACGAGGCAACCATTCCTGACCGTTACCCCAACCCTCACATCCAGGACTTTATGGCCAACCTGCACAGCGCAAGGGTCTTCTTCAACGTTGACCTGGTGTGCGGATATCACCAGATCCCAATGCACCCGGAGGACATACACAAGACGGCCATCATCTCCCCTTTTGGTTTGTTCAAATTCCTGCTCATGCCATTCGGGCACAAGAACGCTGCTCAGATATTCCAGCACCTCGTGGACTCTGTGGGCAGGGACTTGGATTTTGTCTTTATTTATTTAGATGACATCCTTGTCACCAGCAAGGACCGGGTGCAACACAAGGCCCACCTGCGCATCCTCTTCTCCCAGCTGGCCGACTTCAGCCTCACCATCAACCCAGCCAAGTGCCAGTTTGGGAAAGAGTCCATGCAGTTCCTGGGCCTTAACATCATGACCAAAGGAGCCACACCCGCCGCTGCGAAGGTCGCCGCTATCAGGGAGTTCCCACACCCGGGGCTGTAGGAGTTTGCGGGTATGGTCAACTTTTACAACCGCTTCATCCCAGGACCTATGTGCATCATGCAGCCGCTGTTTGCCCTCATTGCAGCCAAGCACAAGACGCTCGCTTGGAACCCAGAAGCCTGCACCGCATTCGAAATGCGGCATTTCCGCTAGTTTTTGGAGGGGAGGACTTTTACCATTTTCACAGACCACAAACCCCTCACCCAGGTACTTGCGATGGCAAAGAATCCCTGGTCGGCCCACCAGCAGTGTTACCTCTCCTTCATGTTGGAGTTTACAACCGACATTCAGCACAAGGCGGGGAAGGACAACGTGGTTGCTGATGCACTCTTGCACCCAGCCATCTGTGCACTGACACCCGGCCTCGACTTGGACCAGCTCGCCCGGGACCAGGAAGCTGATGAGGAGACAAGGGCCTTCAAGATCTCCATCACCGACCTGCATTTCCGAGACCTCCTAACTCTGAGCGGTGAAGGCACCATCCTTGGGCACCCCGCGGCCTGTGGTTCCCCAGCAGTGGCGCAGGCAGGTCTTCCGTCACATCCATGACCTTTCACATCCGTCCATCAGGTCCATGGTCTAGATGGTGGCAGAACAGTTCGTATGGCATGGGCTGCGGAAACAGATCACAGGCGGGGCCAGAACATGCACCCATTGCCTGATGTCCAAGGTGCACAGGCACACCAGAGCGCCCGTACAGGAGTTCGAGCATGCCCAGGAATGGTTCAGCCACATTCAAGTGGACATTGTTGGGCCCTTACCCGTTTCATGGGACAACCGTTACCGGTTTACGGTGATGGACCGCACCACTCGCTGGCCCGAGGTGATCCCGAAGCCAGACGCCTCCACCGACTCCTGCTCCCGAGCCCTTTTGCATGGTTGGGTTGCCCGGTTCGGTGTCCCGGCTCACCTTACCAGCGATCGAGGCGCCCAGTTCACATCTGCACTCTGGGCACAGCTCGCCAACAGGTTGGGGATACAGCTACACTGCACCATGGCCTACCACCCACAGACCAATGGACTGGTCGAACGTCTGCACCGCCACCTTAAGTCAGCACTCATGGCCCGCCTCACCAGTCCCGACTGGATGGACGAACTGCCTTGGGTGCACCTGAGCATCTGCTCCACTCCCAAGGAAGATCTGCAGGCGTAATCAGCTGAGCTGGTATACGGTGTGCCGCTGGCACTACCTGGAGAGTTTGTCAATGCACCTCACAATCCCCAGCGGTCGCCGCATGAATTACTTTCTCACCTCAGGGCCCGCTTGGACTCCTTCGAACCCCCACCGCTGCCCAGGCAAGGCACCCACCCAACTCATGTTCTGCCTTCCGCAGAATTCATTTTTGTTCAGTGGGGCCCGACCGTGGCACCTCTGCAGCGACCGTACGAGGGCCCATACAGGGTCATACAGGCATGGAGAGGCTGAAGCCAACACACCTTGTTCCCACTGAACCCATGGTAGTTGCCCAGCCCAAGCAGCGAGGCCGCCCAGCAAAAAAGGACATTGGTGATGGTTCTGGGGGTGTGCTGTGTGGCAGCTCACCACAAGGCAGGCGAACCAGCCCCGCTTGTAAGCCACGCAGTGGGGCAGCCGGCCAAAATGGCGCCATCGGGGGTTTTCCTTCCTTCCAGCTTGGGGCTCAGAAACCCCCACTTGGGGACCACGTGATGTCATCGCCCTCCAGTGCGGCTCTCAGCCAGGTCCGGGCTGGGAGTATAAATGCAGCCCAGCAGCATGCAATAAACTAATCTGCTCACTGAGCTCAACCCATCTGGTTCTGAGTGTTATTGCAGGAGCAGTGTAGCTGCCACTACCCACCCTCCTTTTAGGTGATAATAATGGCAACCGACCATTTCCTCACAAACCTTGCAACGAATTAGCAAAAATTAATGCATCGTGATCATTTTCAAAGGATTGAGACTGAAAATTTCTGTAAAAACTTTAAGTACAGCCGGGTAACGAAAGGCAAATTTATAACCCTTTCGCCACAACACTTCTTTAGCTGAATTAAATTCTCGGCGCCTTCTAATAATTTCTTGACTCAAATCTGCATAGAAAAACACTGTTATTTTGAACCATCATTGGAGTCTGACTTTGCCGCGCCTTCTGCACCGCAACTCGTAATATCATTTTTCTATTTTGATATTTCAAACAACAAATCAAAACTGCTCGCGGTGGTTGACCTGGAAATGTTTTTTTCCTCAATGCTCTGTGCGCTCGATCCAACTCTAGACCATCTGAAAAAAAATTCCTTGCCCAGTACCTCAGGAATCCATTTCTTTAAAAATTTTACCGGATCTGAACCTTCCATATCTTCTGAAAGACCTACTATTTTTACATTGTTCCTTCGACTTTGATTTTCTAATGAATCACTCTTCAATAATTCCTTCTTCTGAATCCCCCAATCAACAAGAGTCTTCCGCTTTTTCCATTTTTTTTCTATTACGCTCTACTTGATTCTTATATTCGAAAAAAGCTTTTTCAATTTTTTTTAGTTATCCTGTACAGTATTTACTGTTTTTATATATCTACTAACATCACTTTTAACTACAGTCATAACTTTCTTCATAGAAATCATCTCTTCACACATATTATTCATTTTAGATTTCACTTCCATAAATCTTTGGTTTATCTGAATAGACATCTGCATTGACATGTTTTCCATTTGATGAGGAATCCCTTCCAATATTGTAAACACAGAATCCAGTCCAGGTTCCATCACTTCCCCTTGAGGCCTACCTTCTCTGGTCTCAGTCCCCATTTCTTCTTGTGTTAGTTCCAGTAATGGTGAGCTCTCTTCCTCCCCTAATACAGTAGCTCCTCTTCCAGTGCGGCTGCAGGTCTGGACACCCGCCAACGGCATGCTGACCTCGTCAGCCCGCCATCTTTCAGGCTCCCCCACAGCCCACACCTTTCCCACCAACTCACGGACCCGTGACGCACTGTGTATGCCCAGCAAAGTCACCGACCACACAGATGCATCCTCTGACGCTATACTGCGCACCCCCGGACCACCAAGCAATGCTGCGGGCTCGCAGGTCTGTCCTCGCTTAGCCAATCCGCCTGCGTGCCCAGAATCACGAGTGCACAAGTCAGGCCCGGCCGAGCTCATCACTGAACCGGCGTCATCTTGCGGATGCACGATCGGCGCTGGTGTAATACTTAGCCAAGCAAGACTCCTCTGAGGCTTGGGAGCTCCAATCGACAATTCCGTGGCTTCAACTTGATAGATAGGCCTCAATTCTTCAACACTTTTATAAGGTAATTTCTTTTGCAATTGAGCTTTTGATTTCTTCACACTTGTAGCCATTTCAATCCTCCACCATTCCAAAGTCTATAAATACTATTTTTAACCACTTTTGCAAATTTGAAAACTGGGTATTTATAAGTCTAACTGGGGGAAGGTGGAACTACATCTTCCCTCTACGCCATCTCACGACACTGGAATCTTGTTCAAGTGCTATAATTACTGTGATTTTAAAGAAAGATAGGGATCCATTGAAAGCATCTTCATATAGACCTATTTCATTACTAAATGTAGATTATAAAATTATGGTGAAAGTATTAATGGATAGGCTTGCTAAATATTTACCTCAGTTGATACATATAGATCAAACAGTTTTATTAAGAATAGAAATGCGTCTGATAACATTCTTAGATTTATCACATTGGTCAATGCATCTAGACAGCAACCCAACCACCCAATGGATACGGAAAAAGCTTTTCATAAGGTTAAATGGAATTTTTTATTTAAGGTGTTAGAGAAGTTTAACTTTGGCCGTTATTTTATTGGTTGGGTTAAAGCTTTATATAAAAACCCAATTGCTAGGATGCTGACAAATGGTCAAATTTCTTTACCATTTAAATTAACACGGTCAACTCGGCATTATCACCAGCCTCGTTTGCACTGGCTATCGAACCATTAGCTCAGACAATATGACAGAATGATTAGACCCATCGATTTTTTTTGTTGGGCCATATGGTTTATTTGAAATTATTGGGGTTGGATAAATTTCAAATTGCATTTGTAAGTTTAGCGTTATCTGTAGCATGACAATGTGTAGCCAGTACTTGGAAAGATAATGTGGAAATTAATTTAGTTAATTGGCATAATGAATTAAGAGCTTGTATTCCATTGGGAAAAAAATTACATGCAACTTGTATGATAATTATTCCTTCTTTATTAATATGTGGTCCTCTTATTTGGCATATATGAAGTTGAAAATACTTTGAAATATTTTCTATATGTTATATATTCTGTTTTGTTTTAGTATTTGGCTCCCCTTAAGGGAGTTGGCTGAAGGGTTGGGTGGGTGGGGAGGATTTTTCTTTATGTATCCAGAATATCTTGATGTGACTTGATTGTATTTTGTTTATAAAAAAATTCTTTAAAATAAAATTTGAAAAAAAAGACAGTTAGTTTCCCCATTTACCTCGATCTCCATCATCGAGTGGGTGATCGGGTGAGGGTTTCCCTGATCCAAGATGATGGACGACGGTACCGAGTCACCGTCACTGTGGAGGAGGAGCTGGTTCGGTAAGATGGCAGCCCCCATGTTTGTCACACCAGGAGAGGTGGATGAAGATGGCGGAAGTGATGTCGTCCACGATGGCAGAAGTGGAGTCAGGTAAGTTGGCGACCCCCAGGTCACGCACGCGGTTGAGCTGTTCGAGGCCAGAGTGACATTGTCATTGCGGGAGGAAGTGAAGTTGGGTTCGATGGCTGACCCCCAGGGGTGCACGTGCCGCTGCTCGGTAGGGAAGGCTTCAACTTACATACTCTCTCAGTGTCCTTTCTTCCCGCATCCTGAGCGGGTGGCTTTTCTTGCCGGGCAGTGTCACCAGGGGTGCTTCAGCTTGCCGCAGAAGTAGCACTTTGGGTGCTTGGCTGTGGCAGTGGCGGTGGGGCCTCCCTGTATGGAGGCGGTCTGTGACGATGTGTCCTAAAATGGCTGTGCCCGTGGCCCACATATGGAGAGCCCATTGCCGGCAGAGATGGATTCAGCATTGCGGTGGGCTAAATCTAGATTCTTAGTAAGCTGGAGGGCTCTCTGCAAAGGCAGTCTGTCTTCCTCTAGCAGTCGCAGGTGGATGTAATCAGACCTCACCCGAGCCACACAGGTGTCCCGGATCAGTTCTTCCACATACTGGTCCGCCAGTACCAGGGCAGGGATATTGCCCCTGCATTCTTGCCCCAGATCATGCAGGGCCTGAAATAAATCATCCAGAGACTTACCGGGTTTCTGTTTTCTCGAGGCCAGGAGGTACCAAGTAGATTTCATTTACCCGTGATCTGTAGAGGTTACAGAGCTCAGTCATGGTGGTGGAGTGCGTCGTGCAACCCCTGATCGCAGTAACCTGTGTTTGTTCTCATCAGAGTCCATGAGATCCTCAGAAGCTTCCAGGAAGTCTGTGAAGCACTCGATGCACTGTTCATACAGTTCTGGGGCTCCGGGAGTCTGTGGGTCTAGCATGTTGGATCGCAGCAGTTTGTACATCCCATGCGGAAAATTTAAAGTATACTTTCTATCCATAACTCCAAAGCCATGGAGTGAGGAACGATAGGCTTTATTACACTTTGTAGCTGGTCCGATTCCAAGTGCTCAACTGAGGACAGGGAGAGGGAGGTCGACCTTCATTCCAGAGCCTCAAGGGGAGGAATTTCCAAGGAACAAGTCACCGGTGGGTGACGGGCCACTCCCCATCAGCAGTTACATATTCGTATCACCACACACTTTCAGTCCCATTAGTTTGCTCATCAATATCTCTTGTGTAACAATTATTTTTTTCAGGCCTCCCCTTCACATCCCTTTCACCACTCCTTGCCATACTGGACGTGTCTTCCACCGTGAAGACTGACACAAAATATCTGTTCAATGCCTCAGCCATTTCCTCATTACTCAATATCAATCACCCTTTCTCATCTTCCAAGTGACCCATGTTGACTCATCATCCTCTTCCGTTTTATATATTTATAAAATTTTTTGCTTTTTTTTAATATTGTGTGCTAATTTACCTTCATAATCCTTTTTCCCTTTCCTTATTTTCAGTTTTGTTGTCCTTCGTTGCCTTCAGTTTCCCACAACTTGGCGTCTTGGTCCACATGAGCTTTTAATGTTATACTTTCCTTTATTTCCTTAGTTAAACCAAAGATGACTCTTCCCTCTCTAATTGCCCTTATTTTTATACCTCTTTCCAATGGCAGTGTTCCCTGTAGATCAGTCATTCTCAACCTTTTTCTTTCCACTCACATCCCTCTTTAAGTCATCCCTAGTCCATCGGTGCTCTGTGATTAGTAAGGGATTACTAAAGGTGGTGTGTGGGTGGGAAGGGAAGGATGAGAATCAATGCTCTGGACCCAATTGTTTCTGTAATATTTTGCTGGAGAAAAGTTGTAATTGGCCCATTTCCTTTGGAGTTCGGAAAGTGTGCACAGAATGAGTCAATGAGGGATGATTAAAGCAGTGGTTTTCAAACGTTTTCTTTCCATTCACATACCACCTTAAGCAATCCCTTACTAATCACAGAGCACTGATGGCGTAGGGATTAGCTAAAGTGGCATGTGAGTGGAAAGATAAAGGTTGAGAATCACTGGTGTAGATACACCCAATTGGGTTTTGCCTGTGATATCCTGGGCTGTGTCCACTACCTTTTCCAGGGCTTTAAACTCAGGGGGTATTGGTGCCCCCAACCCAGACCATGATGCAGCCAGTCAGTGAACCTTCCTCCCTACCCCTGTAGAAATTTGCCCGGGTTTCTGTTTCCACATTCCACAAACTCCGGAGGAAGCAGAGGCTCTCTTGTGCTATCTTCACAATGCTGTTGGTGCGTCGGGTCCAGGAAAGATCCTCCAAGATAGTGACTCCCAACAGCCTAAATTTACTCACACTCTCCTCCTCTGATCCCCCAATGATCGCTGGATTGTAAACCTCTTGCTTTCCTTTCCTGAAGTCAGCAATCAGCTTTTTAGTTTTGGAGACATTAAACTCCACTTTATCCCGGAAAATCTCCACAGCTCTGGTTAATCAAGGGAAATCTCCACAATTCTGGTTTATCCCAGGAATACTTCCCAACTCTGGTTTATCACAGGAACACTCCCCAGCTCCAGTTTATCCCAGGAACACACCCCAGTTATGGTTTATCAAGGGAAATATCCCCACCTGCAGTTAATGCTGGGAAAACTCCAGAGCCGCATTTTATCCCGGGAACACTCCCCAGCTCCAGTTTATCCTGGGAACACTCCCCAGCTCCAGTTTATCCTGGGAACACTCCCCAGCTCCAGTTTATCCGGGAACACTCCCCAGCTCCAGTTTATCCCGGGAACACTCCCCAGCTCCAGTTTATCCCCAGTTCCAGTTCAAAATTTACCGGGAACGGTACTCAGATCTGGTTTATCCCTGGAAACCCACCTCCCAGCCCCTATTAATCCTGGGAACATTTCTGAGCTCTGGTTTATCTCCAGCTTATCCCAGAAACACTCCCCAGCTCCAGTTTATCCCAGGAACACTCCCCAGCTCTGGATTATCCCGGGAACACTCCCCAGCTCCGGTTTATGCAGGAAAACTCCTCATCTCTGGTTTATCCTGGGAAATATTCCCACCTGCAGTTAATGATGGGAAAACTCCAGAGCTGCATTTTATCCTGGGAACACTCCCCAGCACCAGTTTATCCTGGGAACACTCCCCAGCTCCGGTTTATCCTGGGAACACTCCCCAGCTCCGGTTTATCCTGGGAACACTCCCCAGGTCTGGTTTATCCTGGGAACATTCCTCAGCTCTGAATTATCGCAGGAACACTCCCCAGCACCGGTTTATCCCAGGAGCACTCCCCAGCTCCGGTTTATCCAGGAAAACTTATCATCTCTGGTTTATCATGGGAACACTCACTAGCTCCCATTTATCCCCAGTTCCAGTTCAAAATTTACCGGGAATGCTCCTCAGATCTGGTTTATCCCTGGAAAATCCCCCCGGCTCCTATTAATCCTGGGAACATTTCTGAGCAGTTTATCTCAAGAAATCTCCCCAGCTCCAGCTTATCCCGGGAAAACTCCCCAGCCAGCAAAACTCCCCAACTCTGGTTTCCCCTTGGAACACTCCCCAACACCAGTTTATCCCGGGAACACACTCCATTTCGGATTATCCTGAGATTGATCCTCAGCTCCAATTTATCCCGTGAACTGGGGAATGTTTGCCAGTTTAACCTGGCAAAACTGCCCAGCTCTCATTTATCCCTGGAACACTCCCCAACTCCGGTTTATCCTGGGAATGCTTCCCAGGTCCAGTGTATCCTGGGAAAACTCACGAGCTTTCTTTTATCCCAAAAATGCTCCTGTTTATCTGGAAACACTCCTAAGATTAGGTTTATCTAGGGACCACTCTACAACTTTCCCAGGATCAATTCTCAGCTCCAGTTTATCCCGGGAACACTCCCCACCTCCTGTTTAACCTGGTAAAGCTCACCAGCTCTGGTTTATCCCAGGAACAATCTTCAGCTCTGCCTTATCCCGGGAACCCTCCCCAGTACCAGTTTATCCTGGGAATGCTCCCCAGGTCCAGAGTATCCTGGGAAAATTCCCCAGCTCCCTTTTATCCCGGGAATGCTCCCCTGCACCTATTTATCCTGGACGCAGTCCTCAGATCAGATTATTCCAAGGAACATTCTCCAATTCCAGATTATCCCGGGATCGATTCTCAGTTCCATTTTATCCAGGGAACACTCCCAAGCTCCAGTTTAACCTGGAAAAACTCCCCAACTCCAATTTATCCCAGGAACAATCCTCAGGTCTAGTTTATCCCGGGAACTCTCCCCAACTTTTAATTATTCTGGGAACACTCCCAAGCTCCAGTCTATCCCGGAGAGGCTCCACAGTTCCGGATTATCTTGGGGACACTCCCCAGCTCCCTTTTAATTCTGGGAACTCATTGTCCCAGGAACATTCTACAATACGTTCTTACCCCATGTTCCACACAGATCCTGTTTATACAGGGAATTCTCCAAATATCCAATTTATCCCAGGTATATCCAATTCTGTGTTTTATCCCAAGAAAATTCCACATGTCCTGTTTATGCCAGCACCCCTCCAGTTATCCCGTCTATTCAGGACCTCTATTTTGCTCTATTCTGGGAAATCCTCACATCACGTCTTTATCCCAGCAATTCTCCACAACTCCCGTATTTCCCAGGATATTGACGCAATTCCCATTAATTGCGTTAACTTGCTACAGCTCATGTTTAGTTCAGAATCTATCCAAGATCCCGTTTATTCTGTTTATTATTTGTTTGTAAATATATTGATTTTTCAAAGTCCATCCCTGGACTCTCTCCCTCCCCCATTCTCCCTTGCCCTTTTCTCCCTCATCACCCCACCCCATCCCTCCCCCTTTCACTCACTTCTCACCCCCTTTCACTCATTCTACTCCCTGCTCTCCAGCATCAGTCCAGCCTCAACACACTCTCACCCTGCTCCCTCAAAACCCTCCCTCACTCTGCACCTTCACTCCCTGCCACTCGCCCTTCACTCCATCCCACCCCTATCACTCCCAGACTCTCCCACACAAGCCCCCTCCCTCCTCATCACTCCTTCTCACTCTGCTCCTACCCCGTCACTCCCCCCTCATGCCCCCTCATTCCCATCTCACACCCTCTCACTCCCAGTCTCCCACACAAGCCCCCTCCCTCCTCATCACTCCCCCTAACTCTGCTCCTTCTCTCACTCCCCCCTCATGCCCCCTCACTCCCTGTCACTCCCCCAACTCCTTCACTCCCTGTCACTCCCCCAACTCCTTCACTCCCTGTCACTCCCCCAACTCCTTCACTCCCTGTCACTCCCCCAACTCCTTCACTCCCTGTCACTCCCCCAACTCCTTCACTCCCTGTCACTCCCCCAACTCCTTCACTCCCTGTCACTCCCCCAACTCCTTCACTCCCTGTCACTCCCCCAACTCCTTCACTCCCTGTCACTCCCCCAACTCCTTCACTCCCTGTCACTCCCCCAACTCCTTCACTCCCTGTCACTCCCCCAACTCCTTCACTCCCTGTCACTCCCCCAACTCCTTCACTCCCTGTCACTCCCCCAACTCCTTCACTCCCTGTCACTCCCTCCCCCAACTCCTTCACTCCCTGTCACTCCCTCCCCCAACTCCTTCACTCCCTGTCACTCCCTCCTCCCACTCCTTCACTCCCTATCACTGCACCCTCACACCCCCTCACTCCCTGTCACTGAAGAGCAGTTGCACCATCCTGTTGTAACAGCCTCCCTTCTCCATCAGCTGCTGATGGGTGCCTTGTTCCACCACCCTACCGCCCTCCATCACAATGATCTTGTCCGCCTGCTCCACAGTCTTCAGGCGGTGAGCGATCACCAGCGTGGTCTGGGCTCCTTTTGACAGCGCTCGCTGGATCTGAGAGAAAGCAGGCTTCAGTTGGTGGCCAATGTACCCACTCACAAGCTCACCTGCACCTCTCGTACTCGCCAGGGGCTCCTGTCCAGCACTGGCATGCATCCATACTGAGGCAAGGCAGTGCCAGGGTCAGGGGGTCATGAGTAGGGGGGCAGGGAAGATGCATGGGATCTGGTCCAATGTCCTTGGAGATGAACCTTGTGGTGTTTGGGTGTCAGGGGTATGGGATACAGGACAGGTGAATGGTTGTGGGCAGGAAGTGCAGGCAGAGGGGGGAACTGTCAGTCTGAAGAGCAGACGTGGGTGTGAACAGGCAAGTGGTAGAGTCCAAGGTGTCTGACAGCTTGGGTAGTCAAACTTGGAGCACTGACCAGCCAGGGTCAGATTGTTGCCAAAGCACAGGATTGGTGGCTCAATGTTACATGGTAAGGAATCTTCAGACATGACGGCGAAGTAACGAGGATATCCTCTAAGGCTCTGTGGGGGAATTTTTGGCATTTCATTTAAATCCTCTGACAGTGGCAGATGTCACCTTGGGTTCTAATGGTGGGGTAGGGGGGCAGATTTCAACTTCCTCACCATGAACTCTGTCTTGAGGAGGTGGGGTTTTAAAGAGCCCCCGTGGGAGGATTTTGACACAGAGAGGAGATAGTCCATTCTGAGAAAGCTGGACCCGGTCTCAGGGAACGTCACAACAAGTGGCTGGGAGGCCTGTGACTTGGTAGGTTTCAAAGTTTGAAGAGAAAGGGACAAGGCTGGCCTGGAATCAGATGCTGGGGTCCAGTGCAAGACACAAATGTGGTGGAGAAGCTCAGCAGCTCAAGCAGCATCCACAAGAAGTAAAGGGGTCACCAACATTTCTGACCTGAGCCCTTGGTCAGGGTGTAAAGTCATCCCTAAATATTGGTTACATTTCACTTCCTGCGGTTTGCCAGTTGGGGCCTGGTGTGGAAGTGTTGGTCATTGAACAGGGGATGGAGACTAGGGGCAGCAGGTCACTGTTCGGCATGGGGATTGATCAGTGCCAGGATCCTGGGAGCTTGAGGGTTGGATAAAGGAAGAACACAGCTGGTGCAAAGACCCAGCAGTTCAGTACACAGCATGGAAACAGGCCAGTACTTGATCTCCTATTAGGGAATCAAGCAGGTCATGTGACGGATGCATGTGTAGGCGGACACTTTGGGTCCAGTGACCAGAATGTCATTAGCTTCAAGTTAATTATGGTTAAGTCTGGTCCTCATGTTGGGATTCTAAATTGGAGGAAAGCAAATTTTGTGCAAATAAGAAAGTATCTTGGAAGAGTGGATTGGGATGTGTTGTTTTCTGACAAGGGTGTGTTCAATAAGTGGATGGCCTTCAAAGGAGAAATCTTGAGTGAGCAGAGTTTGAATGTTCCTGTTAGGATTAAAGGCAAAGTTACCAGGCATAGTTTTCAAGCGATATTGGCGATCTGGATAAGAAGGTGTAGAGCAAATATAGGTACAAGGTACTTGAAGAGTACAGATAAATACTCAAGAAGGAAACGAGGGGTGGTGTTGATGGTGATGAGGTTGGAGATGGATCAGCGAGTAAACTGGGCAGGCAAAAGCAGGTGGTGTGTCATTCCAATGGGTATGAGGGGTGGATTCTGGGGTTCAATGAGGATGGGGCCCACAAGGGATGTCAGAGCCCCCAGGAACATTGAGAGACAGCGGAAATGGGGGCAACAGAGCTAGGAAAAGTGAGATACAGGTGGATTTGTGTGGAGGGATGGAGACAGAGAGTGGAGCGTGGGGAGGTCTGAGAGAATTGCTATTGGGCCACAGTTGGAGGACTCTTTTCAGCTCTGGTCCCCCCACGAGAGACAGGACTTCCTCACAAAACAAACTGAGTCCGATAGTCCAAGCTCTGGGTCCCAGGACAGAGGCAGCATCAAGGTTTGACAATCGGACATTATTCTACAGTCAGACACAGGGAGGATGCATCGGGAAACAAGGACAAATCAACAGCCGTCTCACCGTGAGCTCGGTCTGGACGTCGAGTGAGCTAGTGGCCTCATCCAGGACCAGTAACTGCGGCTGTCGGACCAGAGCACGTGCGATGGCGATCCTTTGCTTTTCTCCCACAGAGATCTGCGCTCCGGACTCACCCACATCTAACCAACAGGAAGACAACTCATTACCATCAATCCTGGACAGATTAACAGCACATGCACATGGAATCCTAAATGTGACAGATAACATTCCATCCGCACAACAGTGGTGACCAGACAATGCTAAAATCCATGGCAGGACATGAGCAGACTAGAAAACTGCATGATGGGACATCAGTGACCAGACCCTGGTGAATCTCGTGCAGAGACATGAGTGAAAGACCCTGGTGAACCCTGTGCTGGGACATTAGTGACCAGACCCTGGAGAACCCCATTAGGGGACATTAGAGACCAGACCCTGGCAAATCCCATTAGGGGACATTAGTGACCAGACACTGGTGAACCTGGTTAGGAGACATTAGTAACCAGACCCTGGTGAAACCCATGCTGGAATGTTAGTGATGCACCCTGGTGAACCCCATGCCAGGACATTAGTGAACAGACCCTGGTGAATCCCATACTGGGTCATTACTGACCCAACCCTGGTGGACCTCGTGCTGGGACATTAGTGACCAGATCTTGGTGAACCCTGTGCTGAGACATTAGTGACCAGACCTTGGTTAACCCCGTTGGTGGATGTTAGTGACCAGACTTTGGTGAACGCTGTGCTGGGACATGAGTGATGAGACCCTAGTGAATCCCATTAGGGGACATGAGTGACCAGACCTTGGTGAACCCCATCAGGGGACATTAGTGACCAGACACTGGAAAACCTCCTGCCTGGACATTTGTGACCTGACCCTGGTGAACCCTGTGCCAGGACGTTAATGACCAGACCCTGGTGAACCCCATGCCAGGACATTATTGACAAAACACTGGTGAACCCTCACTGGGCCATTATTGACCGGACCTTGGTGAACCCCGTTAGGGAACATTAGTTTGTAGTGCACTGTGACCTGTACCAATGTCACAAGGGCATGTGGCGCTCAGTGCTCACGCCATGTCACTTCCATAGCTGACAGAATTGGCTTTGTGACACAGTACCTGTGTCGTATCCCTGATCCATGGCCTCAATGAATTCCCGTGCATCAGCCTTCTCCGCTGCCTCAGTCACGGCTGAGTGCAGACAGCTCTCCAGTCCGTAGCGGATGTTATCTCGCACTGAGCCGGCAAACAGCACTGGCTCCTGGCTGACCAGGGACACCTGCAGAAGGTCAGCATTCTGTCAGTGGGGACACATCTTACACCGGGATGGTGCACCAAGGCAGGCCGTCACTCACCTGGAATGAGTCTGACATGTGGCGGTGGAAGAACAGGACCCCGACCCCCACAGAATGGTCCGAGGAAATCACAGGGAGATTACGGGCATTGGGAAGAGGGGAGGGGAGATGGAGAGGGAGACCAATGATAATGGCAAAGGAGAGGTAGGGGAGGAAGGGAAAGGGAAGTGGGAGGGGAGGGAGGGAGAGTGGAGGGGAGGGAGGGAGAGTGGAGGGGAGGGAGGGAGAGTGGAGGGGAGGGAGGGAGAGTGGAGGGGAGGGAGGGAGAGTGGAGGGGAGGGAGGGAGAGTGGAGGGGAGGGAGGGAGAGTGGAGGGGAGGGAGAGTGGAGGGGAGGGAGAGTGGAGGGGAGGGAGAGTGGAGGGGAGGGAGGGAGAGTGGAGGGGAGGGAGGGAGAGTGGAGGGGAGGGAGGGAGAGTGGAGTGGTGGGGGAGGGGAGGGGTAAAGGAGGGATGGAGAGGGAAGGGAGTGGGGTGTGGGGGAGGGATGGTAATGGGGATGGTGGTGGTGAGGGGCAGTAAGGAGGGAGGGGTAAGGGGGTTGGCAAAAGTGAGATCCTCCCCACCTAATGACACCCTGTCCTGGGATCATTGGGGGAAATCAGGACCACAAGCAGGTCTCTGACCACCCCCCACCCACCCCATCACCCTTCCTCCTTCCCCCTCTCTGTCCCCAACCAAGGGTCCCTCTCCTTATCTCGATACCCCATCAACCCCCATCCCCAACCCCAACCATGACTCCCTCTCCTAGTCCCCACTTCCCCTGTCTCCCTCTACCTCCTATGCTCCCTCCATTAATCTCCCTTGCAGCCCCCTCACCTTACGGTGGTAGTACTGGTGCTGGTATTCCTCAATGGGATGCCCGTCCAACAGGATGCGCCCGGACTGGGGCTCGTAAAAGCGTTGTAGGAGGGACACACAGGTGGTCTTCCCTCCCCCCGTCACACCCACCAGGGCTGTCATCTCCCCACTCCGCACTTCGAACGACACATCCTGAAAACACAAAAGCAGATGACATTGAGCACCCATTCTCCAGTCCCTGCATTGGTGCTTGAGGTTGGCCTGGAGCTCTGGACGGCTGCTGTGGATGCCAAGCTGGACCTGGTGATTTTGGACTGAACTGCAGGGTGATGCAGACACTGAAGGGCTGGTCCAGGAACAGCCCTTCTGGGCCAAGGTGGAGGCCATTTTGTCCCCCTTGACACTACTGATGGAGTTGGCATTCTGGCCTAGAATCGTTGTCCTGCATCTGCTCCCCATCCTAACCCCTTCTTTTCCAAGTGTCTTGTGGAAGGTGAAGTTTTCCCCACTTTGACAGCTTCTTTCAACAGTTCATTCAAAATAGGGACCCCCCCCCCCTCCATGAGTGAAAAAAGCTTCCCCTCAAATCCCTCTCATATCCTCCCTCCTCACCTTAACCCTGTGCCCTCTCATTCTGGAATCATCTACCCTGGGAAACAGACTGACCATTCACTTTATCCGTGCCCCTTCAGTTTTTATAAACCAGTATCAGATTTCTCCCCCCCCCCCCTCCCCCCACATCAGCATCTTTTGCTCCAGGGAACCTCTCCCTTCTACCCCATCCCACTGACCACCACCCAGTCCATAGCCCTCCAGACCTCTCCCATCCATGGACCTGTCCAAATTCTTCTTTTAAAAATTGAGCCTGTATTCACTACTTCAGCTGGCAGCTCATTCCATGCTCACACAACTTTGTGTGAAGAACATTCCCTCTAAACATTTCCCCTTTCACCCTGAATCCATGTTCTCTGCTTTAGATCTCATCAACCCTCAGTGGAAAAAACCTCTTCAATAAAGTCTCATCAGATCGGTGAGACATGATCTGTCACACATCATCCCTCGCTGACGACCTCCGCTCACTTCCTGATGATCCCCTCAACCACCCATCCCACACTCTCCCCTGACCCACACTCCCCCCATACCCTCCATCCCACACTCCCCCCCAACCCATTGTCCACACTCACCCCTGATTCCCATCCCAGACTCTCTCCCATTCCCCCCCACCCCATTCCAGATTCCCTCCTTTCCAGTTGTGACCTGGATTAAAATCGGGTTTGCTTTCAGATTTGTTCTTGTCCAGACCCTGTCCTTTCACCATCACCTACATGCTGACCTGTGCTCCACATCCACACGAAGCCTCGGTTGCTGCCACTCCCTTGGCTGGTTGTGTGGTAAGTCTCGGGCCTGGAGTCCTCCTGTCCATCTGTCGGGACCCACGCTGCCCATTCTCCTTGCTGCGAGGAGACCACTGATGACTGTACTCACTTCTCTGGCTGCAGCTCTCTCTCAGATCCCCTGTGGGGCTTTGACACCTCTGGCCCGTGCCTGTCAAGAGTCAAATTCTCCAATGGTAACACTCCAGCGCTACCTGGATGCAGGTGCTTTTGTTGTGGTCTCTGACATCAGGCTGATAGACCTGCCCTGTGAGATACCCCTCAACACCATTCTCCGCCTGTTATGTTACCTTAAGGACTTGGGTGTGAGGCCTCATGGGGTAAGAGAAGGACACATTTTTGAACTCCAGGTGACCTGTCAGAATTTCTGGCACCAACGTTCCATCACAACGAATAGCCGGCTTCCGGTCGAGGTATTCAAATACCCTCTCAGCAGCTCCCATGGACAGGCTCATGTCTGAGCACATGTGGACCAGTGTCTAGATAGAGAAAGGAACAAAGAGAACACAGGTGTATGTGCATGCTCACACACACACACACACACACACACACACACAGAGAAATACATATACACACAGATACACAAAAACAACACACATACACAGCTACACAAGCACACCACCCAGATACACAAAAATACACACACAGTCACACAGATACACAAACACACAAAAATACAGACACGCAAAAACACACAGACATAAAAACAGACACAAATACACCCACAAACACAAAGACTCACACACAAACACACAGACACAAACACACTCAGACACACAAAAACACACACACATGCCCACAAACACAGATACACAAAAACACACACATGCTCACAAAAACATAGATACACAAAAACACACATACAGACGCACACACTGACACACACACATATACAGAAACATACAGACACACATCACAGACACTCACACATAGACACACAGACACACATCAGAAACACAAATACACAAACACACACATACAGATACAAACACACATAAACACAAACACAGATACACAAAAACACACACACTGACACACACACACAGAAACATACACAGAAACACTAACACATTCACTGACACACAAACACACAGATACACACAAATATTCACATGCACTCACAAACACACTCACACTGATCTTCACAGACACACACACATGTATATAAACCCACACACTCACACACCCAATAAATCTAACCTGAGGTTAATTTTTTTTTACTGTGGACACCAACATAAACTCCTTTTCTAAACATTTTGTCCTATTTTGTGATTCTGGAACTTCAATAACCGCTGCTGCGTCTCCTCCCCCTTCCCGTTATCCAGACATAGGATGAGAGGGTTATCGGGTGAGGAATATTTGATGTCTCTGGGACTGTACTCTCTGGAGTTTAGAAGAATCAGGGGAAATTTCTCTGAAACCTGTCGAATACTGAAAGGCCTGGGTAGTGTGGATGTGGAGACGATGTTTTCTACGGTGGGGGAGTCTGGGGCCAGAGGACACAGCCTCAGAACACAGAACCATCCTTTCAGATGAGGAGGAAATTCTTTACCCAGAGGGTCATGAATCTGAGGGATCCCTTACTGCGGATATCTGAAGAGGCCCAGTCAGAGGGAAAGGTTTAGGGGTAACATTAGGGGGAAGTTCTTCACTCAGAGAGTGGTGGGAGTGTGGAACGAGCTGCCAAATTTCGTGGTGAATCTGGGCTTGACCATGTGCTTTAAGAATAAATTGGATAGGCACATGGATGGGAGAGGTCTGGATGGTTATGGAATGGGAGCAGGTCAGTGGGACTAGCGAAATAATGGTTGGCACGGACTAGAAGGGCCAAATGGCCTGTTTTCTGTGCTATAATGGTTCTAGTGAGGATACTTAAGACTGAGGTAGATAGTTTCTTGATTAGGAAGAGAACCAGGAGAATGGGGTGGAAAGAGATAGTAAATCAACCATGTTGGAATTGTGGGGTGCACTCAATGGGATGAATGGCCTAAATCTGTTCCTATATCTTATACCCCCCACTGCCTGGGAAGCACTAAAGGACCAATCACACCCCAGATAGATTCTCCTCCCACCTCCCATCAGGGAGAAGGCTCAAGTGTGAAATCACACCAAGAGGCTCAAAGACAGTTTCTTCACCATAGCCATAAGACTCCTAATGAACCCCATCACAGTGCCCTCTCTCTCACTGCCCTTGCTTGGTACTGACTGGTCTGTTCCCATTGAAACACTACAACTGGGTTTTTGCATTCTACTTCACGTGACTCAATGTATGTTAGAGTTGAGTTAAACAGGAAAGTCTACAGACGCTGTGGTGAAGTGTACCTCACAAATATGCTGGAGAAACTCAGGTGTCACGCAACATCCACAGGGTTATCAACGTTTCAGGCCTGAGGCCTTCGTCAGGGTATTAGCAAAAAGCAGCTTCTGAATATAAAGGTTCGGGGAGGAGGAGGGGAGGGAGGAAGGGGCAAGGGGATGACCACAGGCTAACCAGGATGACCATTCTGTGTCTGTCTTCACGGTGGAGGCACATCGAACATGCCAAAGACAGATGTTATGGACGTGATGGGAGGTGAGGACCTGGATGGAGGAGCGATCATTAAAGAGGTCGCACTCAGAAAACATGTCTAAAGATAGAGAAATCTCTGATCTGATGTCACGGAGTACTGAAAGAAAGAGCAGAAGTTATAGTTGAGGCTTTGGTGATAATTTACCAAAATTTCCTGGACTCTGGTCAAGTCTCAGTTGATTGGAAGAAGGCAAGTATCATGCTACTATTCAAAAAAGGATGGAGGCAAAGGGCAGGGAATTATAGGTCAGTTAATTTAACATCTTTTTGTTGGGAAAAGCTTGAAGCTTTCATTATAGAAAAAACAGTGAAGCGTCAGGAGTGAAATGGATCCATCAGGCAGACGCAGCATAGATTCAGCAAAGACAGGTCCTGTTTGACAATTTACTGGAGTTGTTTGAGGATGTAGACAGAGGGGAGCAGATACCTGGATTTCTAAAAGGTGTTCGATGAGGTGCTGCATAAAAGACATACAGAAGATAAGGATGCTTAATGTTGGCATATTAACATGGATAGAGGATTGGAAAGTAGAGAGTTGGGGTACAGGGGTTGGCAATCAGTGGTGAGTGGAGTGTTGACAGGGTCAGTGCTGGGCCCAGAACTGTTCTCAATATACATGTGGATATATCAACGTTCTGGAAGAGGGGACAAGGTGTAGTTCACTGATGATGCTAATCAATTGAGTGGAAAAACAATTGTGCAGAGGATACTGAGAGTCTGCAGAGAGATAGAGATAGGCGAGGGTCTGGCAGATGGAGTACAATGTTGGTAAATGTGAGGTTATCCCCATTGGAAGGAAAAATGGAAGATCAGATTATTACTTAAAAGGGAAGTGATTGCAGCATGTTGTCGTGCAGGGGGACTGGAGTGCTTGTGTATGAATTGCATAAGGTTGCAGCAGGCTGTCAAGAAAGCAAATGGAATGTTGGCCTTCATTGCTGAAGGGATTGAGTTTAGGAGCAGGGAGATTCTGCTGTAACTGTACAAGGTCCTGGTGAGGCTGCATCTGGAGCACTGCGTGTAGTTCTGGTCTCCTGACTCGAGAAAGGATGGACTGGCTTTGGAGGTGGTGCATAGGTGGGTCACCAGGTCGATTCCAGAGGATGAGGGGATTGACTTATGCAGAGAGATTGAGTCATTTGGGACTGTAGTCGCTGGAATTTAGAAGAAAGATGATAGGCATATTATGAAAGGCATAGATAAGTTGAGGTCAGTAAGTTCTTTCCATTAGTGGGGGAGTCCAGAACTAGGAGACATGGCCTCAAGATTCAGGGTAGTTTAGTTGAGTTTATTTTATTTATACAGCTCATTTTAAAACAACTCGCGTTGACCAAAGTTCAGTACAGATCAGAAATTACATCTTAACTTACACAACTATTTAAAGTGCAGTATAACATGGGTCCCCGAGGTTCAGAATTGTACATATAACATGGTAACAATTGACAATCACCTCAAAACACTTGCGAGTAAAAGTACAACTTCAGCCTGGATTTGAAAGAGTTAAAGAAGGGGCTGATTTGATGGGGGAAGGAATGTTGTTCCACAGTTTGGGGGCTGCAATAGGAAAGGCACAATCTCCCGAGTTAGCGATTTGAGCGTGGAATAAACAAGCACCCTAAATTGGCCGATCTGAGTGGTCTTAAAGCGGAGTTGGAAATCAGGAGTCTGGTGATGTAGGAGAGGGGTAATCTATTAAGGGCTTTGTGAACAAACTGGAGAACTTTAAAATCTATTCTGAGCTGTACTGGCAGCCTGTTAAGGGAGGCGAGAATAGGGGTGATAAGGTTCCTTCTTCTTGGCTCCTTTCAGGAGCCTTGCTGCTGTATTCTGAACCAATTACAAACGGGATAATGACAACTGACAAATTCCTGTATGTAGGGAGTTAAGAGTAGTCTAAATGAGAGAAAATGAGGCCGTAGTTAACTTTCTCAAATTCTTTCAGCAACAGGAATTATTGGATTTTGGCAACAGTGTAGAGCTGGGAAAAGCTAGCTTTTACTACTTGTCGAACGAAGGTGAAATCAAATATCACACCAAAGGATATGATGTGTTGTTTAATGAGGGTGACTAAGTTGTCAAGAGTATTGGCGATAATTTTGGTGGAGCTGGAGGGGCCAGATAGGATGATCTCAGATTTGCCTTCATTTAGCTGCAGGAAGTTTTGAGCCATCCAGCACTTTATGTCCTCCAGACTGTCAATGAGGTTGGTTATCTTTGCTTAATTGTTGGGCTTCGGGAGAGATAGAGCTGGGTGTCATCAGCATAGCAGTGAAAGAAGATGCTGTGTTTTTGGGTTGGTGGATTTAGGACGGAGGTGAGGAGGAATTGCTTTTCCTAGAGGATGGTGAATCTGTGGAATTTGCTGCCCATTGAAGCAGTGAAGGTGACCTCAGTAAATGTACTTAAGATAATGTTGAATAAATTTTTACAGAGTTGGGGAATTAAGGGATATGGGGGAAAAGGCAAGTGGGTGGAGATGAGCTGAGCACCAGATCCGCCATGATCACATTGAATGGGGAACAGGCTCGACGGGCCAAATGGCCGACTTCTGCTCCTGTTTCTTATGTTCTTAATAGGCAAGAAGTCACAGGTGAAAGGATAGGAGATTAACTAGATAAAGATGGATTTAATTTTGGCCTCATTATGGGAAATGGATTAACTGTTAATTCAATATAATCATAGAAGGTAATGTTTTGACTGGGATAAGTTTGGTAAATAATTGTGATTACATTTCTGATTTACAATTTTTGTGTGATATGTATATTATATGATTTGATTCATTATTAATTAGAAGGGTAAAAGGGTTTTTTTTTCTTTTCAACTCAATAAAACTACTTTAAAGAGAAAGGAGCTGAGAAGTGATAGAGGGAGGGGGAAGCTCCCTACATGGGGAGGGAAGGGAAGGGGGTGGGGAGCTGGAGTGGAAGAGACAGAGGGATGATAATGCTGTCTGCTTGGAGAGTCCCCCTCTCACTTCTTAGCTTTTCTCCCCTTCCCCGTTAGCCTGTGCTCTTCCCACTGCCCCTCCCTCCCTTTCAAATGGAGGCGTACAGCACAGTGACAGGGCCTTCTGGCCCATGAGCCCATGCCACCCAAATTCCACAAATAACCTACGACCTCTGTACGTTTGGAGGGTGGGAAGAAACTGGAGCACCTGGAGGAACCCTACGCCGGACATGAAGAGAACGTCCTTACAGGCAGTGCGGGATTCAAACCTGGGACCTGGTGTTGTAAAAACATAACATTGACCACCACACCAACCATCCTCCCCCCAGCAACCCCCCCCCCACCACTCCTTCCCCCTCTGTCGATGCAGGCGTCTGTCTGTGTTTTGCTCAGTCCTTGACAAAAGGCTCAGGCCCGAAACATTGGTTACTCTTTACTTCCCAGGAATGCAGTGTGACCTGCTGTTTCTCCAACACGTTTGTGATTTAAAAGCACAACGAACAGGAGCAGAAACCGGACATTCAGCCCATTGAGTCTTCCCCGCCATTTAATCTTGAGCTGATCCATTTTCCCCATTCAGCCTCACTGCCCGGCCTTCTCCCCATAACCCTTGATGCCCTGGATAATCAAGAATCTGTCAATCTCTGCGTTAAATAAACCCAATGACTTGGCCTCCACAACCACCTGTGGCCACAAATTCCACAGATCCTCCATATCTGTTTTCTACTATGCCCTTTAATCCTGAAGTGTTGGCCTCTTGTCTGAGACTCTCCCACCCTGGGAAACTCTGCATTACACATGTTAGAGTTCACCTTTTAGACTGCTTGCACAAGAAACCTTCCCACTGTACAGGGTGAGCAGGAACTGATCGAACTACCCTGCTAACCCAGGAAATTCAGGATTTGGACAGATGCCCCACACTCCAAGACCACCCCCACTGATTCAAACTGTCTGGGGAGACTGAAGGCTGGGCAAAGGGCCACATGAGGTGAACCTACCTGCACGTGATTTCTGTAGTTCGTTTGGTAGAGGAAGAAGGCAACCAGGTTCCCCGTGGTCATCTGTCCAGTCCGCACCAGGTACTGTCCATAGTACAGTATCACCACCTCCATCAGCAGCTGAAGGTGCTATATAAATGCAGGAGAGGGGTCACGCACACAACGTGACCACCACATACAAACACAGGAGGGATCAGTTAACAAGCAAGGGCAGCGCAGGTGAGGACCCATTGCTTCTCTGCAAGGCCCTACCACCTGCTTGTTACATGGATGACCCCAGGTAGGTGTGATCGGCCTTCAGGTGTTTTTAAACATCAGAGACCTGTGCGTAAGATGGCAGCGCCCACTCTGGGCAGACCAGACCACAAGGGGTGTAGATTCCGGGGCAGCAAGGGACTGACATGGGGCACAAGGGTGAGAGAACAATCCCATCTTCCACACCCCCATCGGGGAGAATCCCAGGAGAGGATCCTACAGGGAGGGAGCCCACAGCAGCGGACCAGCGAGGGGCTCGGAGGTTGGAGGACCCAACCCAAGCTGCTGAAGACTGGCTCATGGGAACCAGGGATTGGCACCGGAATCCATGAGAGTGCCGACAGCAAGAAAGGTCTCTGGCGCTGACATCTCAGGGGTTGGGAACCGGGAGGTCAGGGTCACTGGTGGATCAGACATGAGGTACCGTGGTTGCAGAGGTTCCGGGGTAGGAAGAGAATCCACAGACATGTGGGGTCTCTTAAGGGACTCTCTTTTGGTTCCCTTTCCTGTCTGGATAGCCTGTGCTGAATTATTATCTACCACCTCCCCCAGGCCCATCTCCTCCAAACCCACCTCCCCCAAACCTGAGACCCACCTCCGCCAAACCCAACTCCTCCAGACCCATCTCCCCAGACCTGAGACCCACCTTCCCCAGACCCCACCTCCCCCAGACCCCACCTCCCCCAGACCCCACCTCCCCCAGACCCCACCTCCCCCAGACCCCACCTCCCCCAGACCCCACCTCCCCCAGACCCCACCTCCCCCAGACCCCACCTCCCCCAGACCCCACCTCCCCCAGACCCCACCTCCCCAGACCCCACCTCCCCCAGACCCCACCTCCCCCAGACCCCACCTCCCCCAGACCCCACCTCCCCCAGACCCCACCTCCCCCAGACCCCACCTCCCCCAGACCCCACCTCCCCCAGACCCCACCTCCCCCAGACCCCACCTCCCCCAGACCCCACCTCCCCCAGACCCCACCTCCCCCAGACCCCACCTCCCCCAGACCTCACCTCCCCCAGACCTCACCTCCCCCAGACCTCACCTCCCCCAGACCTCACCTCCCCCAGACCTCACCTCCCCCAGACCTCACCTCCCCCCAGACCTCTCCTCCCCCAGACCTGGTTCCAATGTCTCAGGAATTTGAAACCCTCCCTCTTGCACCATCTCGAGCTGTCTGATACGTGGCATATGTAGCAATCCTGAGAACTACCTACCATGTCCTGCTTTCTAATTTATCTCCTACTTCCTGGATTGATACGAGGAAGAGAGAGAGAGGGGGGGTGGAGAGAGGGGGGAGAGTGAGAAAGGGAGAAAGAGGGAACGAGAAAGAGAGAGAGGAGAGAAAGGGAAAGGAGTGTGAGGAAGAGGGGGAGAGAGAGATACAAGGAGGGGAAGTGAAGAGGAAAGAAAGTGAGGGTGAGAGGAAGAAAGAGCATGAGGGTGAAAGAAAAGGAGAGGAAGAGTGTTAGAGAGAGTGTGAGGGAGAGCAAGATGGAGAAAAGAAAAGGAGAAGGAGGGGAAGATGGGGTGACAGGGGTGGGAAATAGAGAATGGAGGAGAGAGGGAGAGGCTGAGGGCCGTACTCACCCTGTGACACAGCAGGTACACTGCTCGGATGAGGTCCCGTTTGTTCCTCAGTTGACCTGTCTCCTGCAGCTTCTTGTTAAATCGCTCCGACTCCCAGTCCTCAGTGGCAAAGCTCCTGACGGTTCTCATTGAGGAGACAATCTCACCAGCCAGCTGATTTGACCTGCCGATTGAGTCCTGAACCTCCTGAACCTGTTTCTGTTCAACACAGAATACACCCCTCAGCCACAGCCGAGTTCAGCAGAGGGAACCGAGGGATGAATGAGGTTTGACGTGGGCCTGAGGGAGGGTGTGGTTCTGGAGGCGGAACTCAGTGCAGGAAAGGAACCATGATACGGGGTGAAAAAAAGACATGGTCAGAGAAAGGAAGGTGGTCAGAGGCTCGGGTTGGTCAGAAGCTGACGGGCAGAGAAGTGGAAACCACCAATCACCAGCAACAATTCTCCGTACAAACACATCATTGTGGTGAAGGGGAAGGTTTGGGATCAGTCAGTGGGAAGGAAGCATCATGGCGTCCTGTCTGACCAGGAGCCGGCCCACCTCACCGGGGAGACAGCCTGCCTGACCAGGAAAATTACAAATTTGACTGGGGTGACAGCCCATCTGAATGGAGGAAGTGGCCTGTCTGATCAGGAGATGGACCATCTGACCGGAGAGACAGCCTGTCTGACCGGGGATGTGCCCTGCCTGACCGGGAGGCATCTTGTCTGACCAGGAAGATGGCCCACCATACTGGGGAGATGCTCTGTCTGACCAGGGTGATAGCCTGCCTGAGTGGAGATGCCCTGTCTGACAGGGAAGACAGCATATCTGACCAGTGAGACATCCTGACTGACCAGGGATGTGGCTTCTGACTAGGGAGATGGCTTGTCTGACCGGAGAAATGTCTTGCCTGACCAGGGAGATGTCCTATCTGGCTGGTGAGACAACTTGTCTGATCAGGGAGACAGTCTGTCTGACTGGGAAGATGGCCTATCTGACCGAGGAGACTTCCTGGCACATCAGCTCAACTGGACTTGTTGAAGAGGTAACCCGGCACCAAGATGGCGACCCGGTCACCTAGAAGATGGCAGGAATGATGGCACCCAGATGCAGATGGTTCCAGAATGAATTGGGCGATGTGACCCAGGGGAGGTGATTCCAGAACTGGATGCTAGATGGGACCCGGAGGGAGGTAGTTCCAGAACAGGGTGCTCAATGGGGCTCAGGGTAGATGGTTCCAGAACAGGGTGCTGGATGGGACTTGGGGGAGGTGGTTTCATAATGGGGTGCTTGATGGGACCTTTAACACCAATGTTCATGGGGGTCCATCCACAAGATGTCCACGCCCACCATGGGCAACCCAAGCTACTCTATATAGACAGCATCGGACTTGAACCCAGGTTACTGGCGCTGTAATAGAGTTGCGCTCACTGATACATGCTGCAAGGGTGAAAGTCCCTGCGACATAGATCATGGTCTGGTTTTGTAAAGCCACACCCGGGACAGTGCATACAGTTCTGCTCTCCAACCCCCCAGCCTCCTCACCAAAGTGAAGGATAGAACTGGCTAAAAGGGTCACCAGTAGGCTGCCTGGATTGGAATCAGGCTGAGTGGTGACCTGACAGGCATTAAGGCAGGATAGATAATGCAGATAGAAAGACTCTTCCCTGTGAGTGGGGTGCTCCAGCTAAAAGGACACAGGTATCAGGTGAGAGGTAGGGGTTCACAGAAGATCTGATGGGGATTGGTCCTCACAGGATGGCTGGCACATGCCCGAGGGGGTGGTGCAGACAGAGACTCTCAAACATTTCAGAATAGCTTGACCAGTTTTTGATTCATCAAGGAACCAAAAACTGCAGTCCAAAAACAGGTAAAAGGGACTAGTATAGGTGAATGCATGGAAAGGATGGGGCAAAAGGCCAGTTTCTGTGGGAAATGCAATGGAGAGGGTGGTGTGATGGAGCGAAAGGCGTCTTTCTGGACCCCAGGATTCGAGTGAGAGAGAGGGATCTGTGCTCCAGCACCCAGCACATTCTCGTTTATGACCACGGTGAACAAGGTAGACCTACCAGGTAGTACTGGTTGTACAGCTTCTGGACCAAAATCGTCAGTGGAGACTCAACAAACATCACAATGGTGAGCTGCCTGGAGAGAGCAAAGGCGAAGCAAAGGACTCCCACTACATTGACCAAAGTGCGCAGAAAGATGTTCACATTGGCAGCAATAGAACGGCTCGTGAGGGAGGTGTCATTGGAAAGGCGAGAGGTGATGTCACCTGGCAAACAGAGACATGTTGAAACCAGCAGGAGGTTAACGGGACAGCAGTACAAGGATGTTCAACAGTCACGTCAATGACCTCAGCAATTTCCACACTATTTTATCAATGTTTCACTGGGTTACAATGCAGAGTTTTTGGTCATATAGAGTGTACAACACACAATGCCCAAAATGGTACCTTGCTGCAGCTGAACAGTTACTTGTATAAACTACAATCGTGTATATCGGCTGTTACAGTCTGACCCTGGCCAGGCAACAATTCTGCGACAGGTAATTGTATAAACTGCAGTCGTGTACATCAGCTGTTACAGTCTGATCTGGGCCAGCTGACAATTCCATGACAGGTAATTGTATAAACTACAATCATGTACATTGGCTGTTACAATCTGATCTGGACAAGCCGACGATTCTGTGACAGGTAATTGTATAAACTACAATAGTGTACATCGGCTGTTACAGTCTGACCTGGGGCAGCTGACAATTCCATGACAGGTAATTGTAGAAACTACAATCGTGTACATCAGCTGTTACAGTCTGACCCGGGCCAGCTGACGATTCTGCAACAGGTAATTGTATAAACTACAATCGTGTACATCGGCTGTTACACTCTGACCCGGACCAGCTGAGGATTTGGAAAGTACAGAGTTTGTATATTCCTGTCAGGATTAAAGGCAAAGTTGACAGGCATAGGGAACCTTGGTTTCCATGGAATTTTGGGGATCTGGTTACGTTGAAAGATGTATAGCAGATATGGGCAACAAGGATCAATGAGTTTCCTGAGGAGCATAAAGAATTCCAAAAACTTAAGAAATAAATTAGGTGGGCTAAAAGATGATGCGAGGCCTGTGACTAGTGGTGTGCTACAGGGATTGGTGCTGGGACCACTGTGGTTTGTCATCAACATCAATGATCTGGATGATAACATGGGAAATTGGATCAGTAAGTTTGCAGATGACACTAGTTTAGAAGCACTGTGGACAGCAAAGGTTTTCAAAGCTTGCAGAGGGATCTCAACCAGCTGGTAAAATGGAATGAAAAATGGCAGATTTAACACAGACAAGTGTGAGGTGTTGCATCTTGGAAGAACAAAACCAAGGCCAGACAAACATTGTACATGGTCAGGTACTGAGGAATGCAGTGGAACAGAGGGATTTGGGAATACAGATACAAAATTCCCTGAAAGTGGCATCACAGGTAGATAGAGAGCTTTTGGCATATTGGTCTTCACAAACCAGTGTTGAGTACAGGAGTTGGGATGTTATGGTAAAGTTGTATAAGACATTAGTGAGGCCGAATTTAGAGTATTGTGTGCAGTTTTGGACACTGGACTAAGGAAAATTATAAATAAGATTGCAGAGAAGATTTATTACGATGCTGGCTGGACTAGGTTAAACAGGTTAGAACCTCATTCCCTGGAGCATAGAAGAATGAGGGGAAATTTGATAGAGGTACAGTCAAGGTAGAATTTTTTCCACTGAGGGCAGGTGAGATACAAACAAGGGTGAAAGGGGGAAAGTTTAAGGGGAACATGAGGAGGAACTTCTTCACACAAGGAGTGGTGGGAGTGTGGAACAAGATGCCAGCTGAGGTGATGAATGAGGGCTCAATTTTAACATTTAAGATGAATTTGGACAGGTACATAGATGGGAGGGCTATGGACTGGGTGTAGGTCAGTGGGACTAGGCAGAATAATGGTTCAGCACAGACTAGAAGGGGAAAAGGGTCTCTTTTCCGTTCTGTAATGTTCTAAGAGGTTGCTTTTGGCAGACAATGTGAAAGAACATCATCAGAGTTTCTACAGGAATATTAAGAGCAAAAGGATAGTCAGGGAAAAATTTGGTCCTCTTGAAGATCAGAGTGGTTGTCAATGCTTGGAGCCAAAAGAGATGGGGGTGATCTTAAATGGGGTCTTTGCATCTGTATCTACTCAGGAAACTGACATAGCATCGATTGAAATAAGGCAAACAAGCAGTGAGCCTACGTAAGAAGAGCCAAGTTCAAACGGAACATACCAGAGAATTGGCTGATTGGCAGGAAGCAATCAGAATGCAGGGATCATATTTTGGTTGGCTGCCAGTTGCTGGCGGTGTTCCACGGTGTAACAGATTTGTGCTAATAATATTCTTTAAAGTTAAAATCTTTAGTTATAAAATATATATATATGTTTTAGTAAAGTTAGTTTTGGGTGGACAGGGCACATTTGCATTTTACAGACACATCATTACTCTCAGAGAGTTGTTACAAGTCCAGAGGACTCCAAAACCCAGGAGCAATAGAAATGCACCAAGACAAATGGTTACTTAAGCAAAAGTTGCTTTTAATTTTCTTTATACATTAAAACAGGATCAAACTTTAATTTATTACTATTACCTTAACCCTCTTCATGTAATGTGTGTATGTTCAGGAAAGTTCTTTGCTTCACAGTCCAATCTCACTTCTCCAAGTTCTCTGATATCAAGCAATTCTTATACTGTGCACAAAATTTAACATTGATGAATCTTCACCAGGCTCTGGTGTCACATATTCTATTTCTCTTGTTGGTTCTCATTGATTTCAGGGAGGGATTTGTTGCTCATTGGATACACACAAACTGATTTCCTCCAATCAGTCACTTCAGTGTCTTGCCAAGAAACTTGCCCCATTATGGGTTTTCCAAATGATAACCTCTTCTTCCAGGTCACCACAGAGTTCCTCTCATTTCCCTTATTTCAGGAGAAACACTCTAGACAGCCATTTCCTCTCATCAGGACAACAAGGTTTTTCCAACAGACTGAACTCAGAACTCAACCCGTCTTCAAAATGGGGTTTTCAACAAGCCTGCCAGCTCGCCATGTTGCAGCTTCCAAAAGCTACTGTAGAACTGACCTCTCTCTCTCCCAAAAGAGAAATCACCTGTTTTTTTTCTCTCTCTGTTTGCAAAACCAGCACTTCTTGCAGGGCTCCAAACCCAATCTTTGAAAGATCTTACCAGCACTTTGAGCCTGAACTGTCCATTTGCACCTGCTTTTTAAAATTCCTTCCAAAATAGCTTCATTGTTTTTGCAAAGACACTCAGAGTCTGGATATCTGGCTTGAGCAGAGCTCTGGCACTTTAAATGAGAGGTGTTTTGTAAGTGTCTGTTTGTGAAGTGACCTATATTAAACCCCCACAATCTATCTCTTTTAAAAACATATTTATATAGAATATATAATATGCCCCATAACGGATTCCTTTGAAATGGAAGCTGGCAGATCTCAAAAATGAGGTCTGGTTAAAACTGAATTTTTTTTATCTGATCTGGATTTTCCTTTTATAAGTGGTGTGGATGTTAAAGATTTGGACGCTCCTTTTACTGCTAAAGAAGTAACAGACGCACTCCAATCCATGCTAAATGGGAAGTCTCCAGGGGACAATGGTTTTACTTCAGAATTTGGCCCAATTTTCATTGGTTGGATTAAGGTTTGTATCAATGTCCCACTGCTAGAGTTGTGACAAATGGACAGTTATCTTTACCTTTCATATTGACTAGATCGACTTTACAAGGCTTTCCTTTGTCACCAGCTCTATTTGCATTAGTTATTGAACCTTTGGCTTGGATGATTAGACAAGATAGTAATATTAGAGTTATTAAGGTGAAATCTGGTCAATTTAAAATTAATTTATTTGCGGATGATGTTTTGGTATATTTAACAGAACCTCAGAATTCTTTAAAGTGTCTACATGACAGATTGGAACAATATGATTATAAAATTAATTGGGAAAATAATTATATTATGTCATTAGCTGAAATGCATTATTCTTAAGTGTTAGGGTTGATAGTAATTATAGTCACTTATACGAATTAAATTATTTACCGCTAATGTCTAAAATTAAACAGGATTTGAATCAATGGAAAGATTTACTGATTACTTTACTAGGAAGAGTCAATTGTATTAAAATAAATATTTTTTCTCGAATTCAGTATTTATTTCAATCTGTTCCTTGTACAATTCCTCAAAACATTTTTAAGGACTTAAATGCTTTGGTGAGGAAATTTTTAATGGAAGGATAAAATGGCAAGGATATCTTTACAAAAATTAACTTGGAAATATGAATTAGGAGGTTTGCAACTCCCCAATTATCAAAATTATTAAGATGTGGCACAATTGAAATTTATTAATAGGATATTTGAAATGGACAGACCTTTGATATGGGCTAATATTGCATCATCTCAAATTGCTGAGAAGAGGATGGATCAGTTTATTTATAGATGGAGCCCTAAGTTATTGGATCGTTATAATTTACCTGTTTTGAAACACAATGGATTTATGGTATTAAAATATGAAGTTAAAGGTACCCAAGGTAAAATTTCAGGCAAAACTCCTTTGGATCAAAATAAGCTTTTCCCTTTTACACTTAATAATCAGCTTTTGAAGTTATGGGGCCAAAAGGGTATTACATTTGTGCAAGATTGTTATGAAGGAGGATATTTTATTTCTTTTCAAAGAATGGAACAGAAATACAATACATCTTCAAATACTCTTTCTTATTATCGAATTAAAGCTTTATTGTTGGATAATTTTGGACATACTTTACAGTTACTTAGACAGTCTAAGTTTGAAATTTTACTTACTGAGGGTGGCAAGAAAGGATTTATAACAGATGTTGTAGCGGCGGCTACACTGCTAACTGAAGGATCGCACAACCAGACGGGTTGAGGTCAGTGAGCAAAACTGATTTATTGCAGGCTGCATGGCTGGTCTTATACTCCCAGCCCGGACCTGGCTGAGAACCGTGCTGAGGGGCCCTGACGTCACCAGGGCATCACGTGAGTCACCAAGCACGGGCTTCTGAGCCCAGTGCCGAGGTCAGGAGGAAACCCCCTGACGGCACCACTTTGGCCGGCTGCCCCGCCACGTGCGTGACAAGTGGGGCCGGTTCGCCTGCCTAATGTATGCTTTATTACAGAATAAAATGCCTAAATTGGATTTACATAAATCTAGATTGAAATGGGAGAAAGATTTAGGTTTACTTATTCCTCAGGATGATTGGATGAATTTATTAGGGGATAGTATGACTAAAATTATAAATGTAAGGTATCGATTAGTTCATTATAATTTTATTCATCAATTATATTTAATTCCAGAAAACTTAAAATACAATTTCATTTCTTCAGATTTATGTTTTAGAAGCCATAAGGAAGTAGGTACTTTTATACATTCTGTTTGGATATTTGAAACAGTAAAAACCTTTTTGGAATAGACTTAAGGAACTTGCAGAAGTTATTTTGAAAGTGAAATTTTCATTAGATCCTTTAGTATTTTTGTTAGGTAATATTAAGAGGTTGAGTTTAGAACTAAGATTAAATAGATTTCAAATTGCATTTTTGAGATTGGCATTAGCTGTAGCTATAAAATGTTTGGCAAATACTTGGAAAAATGAGACTGATTTGAGTATTCAAAGATGGCATATGGAATTGAGGTCTTGTATTCCATATAATTGGCGCGAAAATTTTTTTTAAATCGTTAAACTTGGAGCCCTTATTTGGATTATATGGGTTTGAGTTTTTGAACAGCCCCCCCCCCCCCCCCCAGCCGCACACTAGGGGTGTTTCTCCAATCCATGGTAACTAATTGATGATTTCTGTTGTTATGGTTGATCTCCTCTTTCTTTCTTTTTCCTTTAGGGTAGGTTAGTGGGTTCGATGGGTGGGTTAGGGAGGGGGGGATTAGTTTATTGAAATATTATGTGTGTATTTTTAAAATTGTTTTAGTTTTATTCATTAATTGTATTTTACATATAATGCATCATGATTTAATAAATAAAATATTCAAAAAAATGAGGTCTTATTGTTCTTATTGTATTGTTCTGCTGGAAGCTTGTTTACTTGAGAGGTCTGCTAATTCAGAACTGCAAACAGCCATAAAAGTCTTGTGACGGTTCTCTATTAAGAACTCATAACAAAAGTGTTTACTCAAGAGCAGCTGCTGGCTGATTAACAGATAGTCCAGAGTCTGATCCACTTCAACTTCTGGAAGAGATGCTTTTAGAATATAGATGTAAAGGAGCTGGAGTTCTTTGGATCATGATACATAATTTTGAAGAAGGCATTATGAACTTTAAAGACAGAAATTATGTCACGTGTCAAGTGATAAGACTTTTGAGAGAAACATATTACTGGATCAAGAGCCATTTTGAAACCAGAAAGAGGTTGACCATCCTGTAAAAGACAGGATTGAAAACAGTAGCCTCTATAGAGAGAGAGAGAGAGATGTTGTTCTGTATTGTATTCTCCTTATCATAGTGTGAGAGATGAGTAAACTTGACATAAAAATATGAAAGATGGGGAAACTAGTACAGACACATGGAGTGATGGATTAAACCAGTATGAACAGGCTAAGCATGGAAATTAGGATGCAGGAAGCAGAGTCAGCCTATGTAAGATAAGAACCTTCTAGTCCTTTCGACAGGATCAGTGCCCACCATATGAATAAGATAAGGAGAGGTAAGGAATAATAGAATGTAGGAAGTTGAGATAGTCAGGATGAGATAAGGGTCTCCTAGCCCTAGACAGAAGTACCAAGTTTTTTCTACATATATAATTAGTAAGCCATACACAGATTTATCAAGTTATGCATATTTAATTAGTAAACCCTAGACAGGATTAGCGAACTCTGCATATGAAGGGACTGTAGCTCTGAGAGTTGGAAAGGTGTGAATGGGGACAAGGGCATGAATAAGGACAATGGGGATAATGACATGAGAAGACACCGACAGGATACCCACTGGTCCTCCAAGTCCACTGAAACTGCACGTAGGCAGGAAGGATTGCCTATGCCAAACCCATCCAGGGGGCAGAAGAATGTAAGGGGGAGGGTATTCTGATACTGAAATCCACTGTATAAAAGTTGGGTGAGCCCCAGTGTATGTGTGTATTCCCAGGGTAAGGGGAAGCACCCAACTTTGCATTGTTGTAAAATAAACGTTCTTTGTTCTCAATTTTTGTCTCGAGCAATTTCTGTGAAGGTACTTCTGTTTCTCACACTAGGAGATGCACAATATCAGTGGCATTAAAGAAGAGCCACTTCATTGTCTCTGACAAAAAATGGACAGTTTCAGGATTGAAGATACAATAACCAGAAAAGGTATTCCTGGAAAAAAGGAACACAGAATAAGTGGCTTTTGAAATAAGGAAGACTACTTCTGACTGTCTCTTTAAGACAAAGAGGGTAGATTCATCGTGTGGAACACAGATTCCACAATCTCCTGGCAAGAGAGAAAAAAAATAATTTGAATGAAGAAACATTGCTCCAAAAACAACTCATCAAGAGATTTGTGAGTTTTTAGAGGTCTGATGGCTTGAAGTTTCAACATACTTTATTATTGTTTTTGAACAACAGGAAAGACTGAGTTTCAACACAAAAGTTTTCTAAGAATAAACTTTAAAATAATCTCTTCTGAATCAAGCCTCAAATGTAATAGTTTGGGTTTTAACACACACGTATATTTACATTTGGAGTTAAGTTTAGATGTCGTAAGACATTTTATGTTATTAATAATAAAAAATTGTCTCTGGTTCATTCACCTTCCTGCTGATTTAGTTCATAACACACAGTGTTTGGTGTTGTGGCCACATTTTCTATGTATATTACTGATTTAGATTATGGAATGAATGGCTTTGTAGTCATTTACTGAAGATACGAAGGTAGGTGGAGGAGCAGGTAGTGTAAAGGTTAAAACCTTGTGTTTTTAACTCTTAGTTAATTTTGTACCCATCTCTTTAAGAGAACTATTGTTTGTAGAGTTACCATAGTGACTATGTTGTAATATCTGCCCAGGCTAATGGCTTGCTCCCATTCTAGAAGATGTGAAAGAAGCATGAGCATGAGAAATTTTTCTTTGAACTATGCATCTCTTTAAAGTTTTTTAAATCTTTATATACGTTTTATATCTCTATGTATTTTTTATATCTCTATTATACAGTAAATGCATTGTTATTCATGGTTGTGAAAGTCTTAATGGGAAGCTATGCAAAATGCTTATCCATTCTATCAATGAATTAAAACTACATAAAGTAACAGCCACAGAGTTTGATTTGTTGGGTTAAAGTGATCAAAATTTTGGATATTGTAGCTCATGCTTTGGAAGATGATACTTTGAAATTAGGATATATTGGAATAAAGAAATTGTCGTCTATAGGTAGTGTCGAGAAAACGGAGGCTACAGAAGGACAAATGAAATACAATGTCGGAAAGTGTACAGTCATGCACTTTGGTTGAAAAAAAATAAATGGGCAGACCATTTTTGAAAAATGAAAATACCCAGATGCAAAGGGACCCGAGAGTCCTCATTCAGGATAGCCTTGCAGGTTGAGTCGGTGATGAAGAAAGCAAATGCAATCCTGGCATTCATTTCAAGAGGAATAGAATATGTGACAGATTATAGATATGTTTTCCAAGCTAATTTCTACAAGCATGTTAAGAGTAAAAAGGATAATAAGGGACAAAATTGATCCTCTAGAGGATCAGAGTGGTCGTCTATGTGTGGAGCCTCACGAGATGGGGAAGATCTTAAATAGTTTTTTTTGCATCAGTATTTACTCAGGAATCTGGCAGAGTGTCTAAGGAAGGAACAGAAACAAGCAGTAGTGACATGGAACATATGGAGAATAAAGAGGAGGGCGTGCTGCTGTCTTACAGCAAATAAAGGTAGAGAAATCCTCCTGGCTGACATGATATTTCCTTGGATCTTGAGGGAGACGAGTGTAGAAATTGCAGCAGCCCTGGAAGAAATATTCAGAAACGTTCTTAGCCACCAGGTGAGGTGTTAGAGGATTGGAGGGTAGCTCATGTTGTTCCGTTGTTTAAAAAAGGCTCCAAAACTTGATAAATTACAATTGCAAGTTGAAAGAGGTGGCCAGGGGTGGGGCTTAGGTTCGCCAAAGTTAATGTACTATTATGTTTTTATTCTTAAGCATTTAGCACATTGGTCTTTTGCTCTGGAGAGAGTGGTTCCTTGGTATATTGAGTGTTCTGCTCTTCCTCCTATCCCTCCATTACAATATTTGTCTATCCAGTTACCTCCTGAAGCAAGATCTAACCCAATTATATTGCATATGCATTTGTTTTGAATAAATTAGCCAGATTATTTAAATTTAATTCATAATTTTTTTGAAGCTCGAGTATTTGGATGAATCCAAAGTTGTGTATTGATAAGTCCCCCTTTTTTCTGAAAGGAATGGCAAGAGAAAGGTATAATTAAATTGGAA